>NC_138059.1:52531927-52737203 GCF_964194185.1 Rhinolophus hipposideros
AAGCACAACAACATGCACATCATAGGAATACCAGAAGGTGAAGAGAACAAGCAAAGGATTGAGAACATATTTAAGGTAATAATGTCCTAAAACTTCCCTAACCTGATGAAGGAAACCAACATACAAGCCCAGGAAGTGCAGAGAGTTCCAACCAAAATAAACCCAAATAGGTCCACACCAAGACACATTATAGTAAAAATGGCAAAGTTTAAAGACAAAGAGAGAATCCTAAAAGCAGCAAGAGAAAGACACAGGGTTACATACAAGGGAACTCCCATAGACTATCAAATGACTTTTCTACAGAAACGTTGAAGGCCAGGAGGGAGTGGCAGGAGATACACAAAGTGATGGAAAACAAAGGCCTACAACCTAGATTGCTTTATCCAGCAAGGCTATCATTTAAATTTGATGGAGAGATAAAGAACTTCCCAGAAAAGAGTAAGCTAAAGGAATTTATTACCACCAAGCCAGCATTGCATGAAATACTAAAAGGACTTCTGTAGATAGAAGAAAGATGAAAACAATTTAACTACAAACTTAAAGATGGCAATAACTATGTACCTATCAATAATCACTTTAAATGTAAATAGATTAAATGCTGCAATCTAGAGACACAGGGTGGCTGAGTGGATAAGAAAGCAAGACCCTTGTATCTGCTGTATACAAGAGACTCACCTCAGATCAAAAGACACACAGGCTGAAAGTTAAAAGTTGGAGTAACATATTTCATGCAAATGGAAATGAGAAAAAAGTTGGAGTTGCAATACTTATATCTGACAAAATAGACTTTAAAATGAAGAACATATTAAAAGATAAAGATGGGCATTATATAATAATAAAGGGGTCGATCCGACAAGAGTACATAACCCTGGTAAACATCTATGCACCCAACATAGGAGCACCTACATATATAAAACAGGTACTGACTGACATAAAGACAGAGATCAACAGTAACACTATCATAGTAGGGGATTTCAACACACCTCTGACAACAAGGGACAGGTCTTCCGGACAGAAAATCAATATGTAAACAACAGCCTTAAATGATGCTTTGGATCACTTGGATTTAATTGATATTTTCAGAGCATTTCACTCCAGTGCTGCAAAATACACATTTTTCTCAAGCGCATATGGAACATTTTCCAAGATAGACCATATGTTAGGCCACAAAACAAGTCTTGATAAATTTAAGAAAATTGAAATCATACCAATTGTCTTCTCTGATCACAGTGCTATGAAATTAGAAATGAACTACAGGAAAAAAACTGGAAGACACACCAATTCATGGAGGCTGTAAACTTATTACTAAATAATGAATGGGTCAAGCAGGAGATCAAGGAAGAAATCAAAAGATATGTCGAGACAAACGAAAATGAAAACACGACGACCCAAAATCTATGGGATGCCGTGAAAGCAGTCCTAAGAGGGAAATTCATAGCATTGCAGCCTACCTAAAGAAACAAGAAATATCACTAATCAACAGTTTATCTTCACACTTAAGGAATCTGGAAGAAGAACAGCAAAATAAGCCTAAAGGGAGCACAAGGAAGGAGATAATAAAGATCAGAGCAGAAATAAATGAAATAGAAAGCAGAAAAACAATACAAAAAAAATCAATGAATCCAAGAGTTGGTTGTTAGAGAAGGTAAACGAAATTGACAAATTTTTAACTAGACTCATTAAAAAAGAGAGAGAGAGGACCCAAATTAATAAATTCAGAAATGAAAGAGAAGTGACAACAGACACCGCAAAAATATAAAAAATTTTAAGAAATTACTATGAGCATCTATATGGCAACAAATTTGACAATCTGGAAGAAATGGACAATTTTCTAGAAGTGTACAACCTTCCAAGGCTAACTCAAGAAGAAACAAAAACCTGAATAGACTGGTTACCACCAGGGAAATGGAATCTGTAATCAACAATCTCCTAACTATCATAATAGGGGACAAAAGCCCTGGACCAGATGGCTTTACAGGTGAATTTTACAAAACGTTCAAAAAAGAATTATCACCTATTCTCCTCAAGCTATTCAAAAATCCAGAAGGAAGGAAGACTCCCACACACTTTTGACGAAGCCACTATCACCCTGATCCCCAAATCAGACAAAAACACCACAAAAAAAGAAAACTACAGGCCGATATTGCTAATGAACTTAGATGCAAAAATCCTCGACAAAATATTACCGAACACAATTCAGGAATACATTAAAATGATCATTCACCATGATCAAGTGGGATTCATCCCTGGTATGCAAGGGTGGTTCAACATCCGCAAATCAATTAATGTGATACACCACATTAACAAAATGAAAAATAAAAATCATATGATCATATCAATAGATGCAGAAAAAGCATTTGATAAAATCCAGCAGCCATTTATAATAAAAACCTTTAAGAAAGTGGACATAGAGAGATCATATCTCATCATAATAAAGGCCTAACATCTAAAGGCCAAAGCTAACATCATACTCAATGGCGAAATGCTAAAACCATTCCCCCTCAGATCAGAAACAAGGCAAGGTTGCCCACTATCTCCACTTCTATTCAACATAGTGCTGGAAGTTCTAGCCACAGCAATCAGACAAGAAAAAGAAACAAAAGGCATACAAATTGGTAAGGAGGAAGTAAAATTGTCATTATATGCAGATGACATGATACTATATAGAGAGATCCCTAAAGACTCCACCAAGAAACTATTAGAGCTGATAGATTAATTTAGTAAAGTAGCAGGATACAAAATTAATATTCAGAAATCAGTTGCATTTGTATATACCAATAATAAAACATCAGAAGGAGAAATTAAAAGGCAATCCTATTTACAATTGCTCCAAAGTCTATAAAATACCTGGGAATAAATTTAACCAAAGAGGTAAAACATCTTTACTTAGAAAATTATAAACACTGAAGAAAGAAATGAAAAAAGAGGTAAATAGATGGAAACACATACCATGTTCATGGATAGGAAGAATTAATATAGTTAAAATGTCAATACTGCCTAAGGCAATATACATATTCAACACAATTCCTATCACACTACCAACGACGTTTTTCACAGAAATAGAACATATAACCCTAAATTTTATATGGGACCATAAAAGACCCCAGATAGCCTTGACAGTCTTGAGAAATAAGAACAAAGTGGGAGGTATAACGATACCTGACATCAAATTATACTACAAGGCTACAGTAGTCAAAACAGCATGGTATTGGAATAAAAACAGACATACATCAATGGAACAGAATAGAGAGTCCAGAAATAAATCCATGACTATATGTCCATTTAATCTACGACAATGGAAACAAGAATGTACAGTGTGGTAAAGACAGTCTATTCAATAAATGGTGCTAGGAAACCTGGACAGACACATGCAAAAAAAATGAAGCTGGACCACCTCCTTACACCATATACAAAAATAAATTCAAAATGGCTTAAAGACTTAAATGCAAGATCTGAAACCATAAAATACCTAGAATAAAATATAGGAAGAAACTTCACAGACATTACGCGGAGTAAGATTTTTTACTGATATATTCACTCGTGCAAGAGAAGTAAGAGAAAAAATAAACATTTGGGATTAAATCAAACTAAAAAGTTTTTTCCAGCAAAGGAAACCATCAATAAAACAAAAAGGGATCCTACTGAATGGGAAAAGATATTTTTCTATGATATATCTGATAAGGGGTTAATATCACAAATCTATAAAAAACTCACTCAACTCAACTCCAAAAAAACAGACAACCCAATTTAAAAATGGGCAAAGGACATGAAGAGACATTTTTCTTAAAAGGACATACAGATGGCAGACATATAAAGAAACCTCACTAACCATCAGAGAAATGCAAATAAAAACCACAATGAGATACCACCTCACCCCAGTCAAAATGGCTATCATCAATAAATCAACAAACAAGTGCTGGCGTGGATGTGGAGAAAAGGGAACGCTTGTGCCCTGTTGGTGGGATTGCAGATCGGTGCAGCCACTATGGAAAACAGTATGGAGGTATCTCAAAAATCTGAAAATGGAACTACCCTATGATCCAGTAATTCCACTCCCAGGTATCTATCCGGAGAAATCCAAAACTCCAATTCAAAAATCTGTATGCACTCCTATGTTTATTGCAGCACTATACACAATAGCCAAGACATGGAAACAACTAAAATGCCCATCGGTAGATGACTGGATTAAGAAACTGTGGTACATTTATACAATGGAGTATTATGCAGCCATGAAGAAGAAAGAACTCTTACCATTTGCAACAACATGGATGGACCTAGAGAACATTATGTTAAGTGAAATAAGTCAGACAGAGAAAGACAAATACTGTATGATCTCACTTATGTGTGGAATCTAAAGAAAAGAATAAGTGAATGAACTAATCAGAAACAGTTTTGGAGACAAAGAGGAAAAACTGAGAGTTGCTAGATGGGCGGGGTGTTGGGGATAAGGGGGAAGATGAGGGGATTAGAAAACAGTCGGTAACCACAAGATGGCCACGAGGTTTTGAAAATTGATTTGGGGAACGTAATCAATAATGTTGTAAAGATTTTGTAGGGTATTTGAAGGACACGTGTCCCATTTAGGAGACCACCTCAGGGATGATGTAGTTGCCTGATCACTGTACTGTACACCTGAAGCTGAAGAATAATGAATGCCCACTATAATGTTACATATATATGTATATATATATATATATATATATATATATGTATATATATGTATGTATATACTTACAAGAAGCGGAGTACAGGATTAGGAATAGAGGCAGTGGAAATGTAATGGCTCGGTGCGATGTCAGAGGGATAGTGGATGGGGGGAGGGGTGTCTACACAGTGTGAGGGATATAAATGATAAACATCTAAGTATTACTTTGTCTTGTGCACTTGAAACTAATAAAAATAAATAAATAAAAATAAATAAATAAAAAATAAATTAGATTACTCACACAAACACCATCATTTTCTTCATTTTCTGATGTAAAGGAAACCTTTGTAATCCTTGATATTTACATCAGCTACATTTTTCCTGTTTTAAGAATATTTGCTACTGAATTACGTATGTAATAGTAAAAAGTAGGCTGATTTAAAAAGTGTGAGGCTTTGGCTGTTGAATTAGGATATTGTGGTGATTGGAACTATTCATCCTAGTTCCTCAGAGTCGAATTCTTACATCTTTAATATCTGCTCTGGTTGCATCAGTCATGTTTGGTTTTTAATACCCATGCTATTGCTCTGATAGTCACACAGTTTTGTGAGAGTTTTATGGGGCTATTTTCTTGATCTCTCTCCCACATTATACTGCTAATCAGTTCCAAAATCCTTCAAAATTTTCTTCCCTAATAAGAAATGTTTACCTTGACAACCACATTTGCAAGCTATGTCTCCCAAAATAGATTTATAAAGAAAGAAGACAGAGAGATAAAGGGTAGTCAAGTGTTTCTTATGCTGCTAAAGATATTTAAATGTCAAAGCTCCATTAGACAAACTACTAGAGAAGGCCAGAAAGAAACATGAAGGGGTTTAGATGGAGGCCGTTGAAGACTGTGATCGTGGTGGGACAGGACTAGGATCTGACACCTGTGGGTGAACCCTGAGCTTCCCATTCTGAAAACGAAGATAATAAGAACCTGCTTCACTTTGTCATATGCATTATATAATTATTATTGGGATACTCTTTGGAACCATACTTTTCCTTGTCTGTATGTTTCCTATATGTTTAGAATAAAGATTTGAATTTGAAATTTATTGCTATCTCTTTGCTAACAGATTATGAGAAATAATCTTAAATTTCCAAACTAAAAAGAGGGATGAGCTTGACCAACATGACAAAATCCAAAGCTCTTATCCTATTGTATGCTTTTCTACCACTAATCTTTCTGTGTTCAGAGGGCAAAACTAATAAAAAGTAAAATATCTGAGTATGTTGGACATTTCCTTAAACTGCTATTCCAAACATACCAGTTTTCTGCCCCAAAGCCTCCAAATCAAAATTTAAGTCCTTTTATATAGAGCCCAGCCTTTCTTTCTGACTTTTTCTTTTATATCTGAACTAGAAGACTGTAAGGTTTCTCAAGTTTATGAGGTGTGATCAAACAATACAGTGAATGTTTAAATAAAAATAATTATTACAGTAAAAGAGGTATTGCCATTAATCCCCCTCAAAATACACCCCCTCACTTCAAACACACTTATCCCATTGTTCTTACCACTTTCTGAAGCAGTTTTGGGAGTCATCTTTCGTGAGTGTCTTTAGTTGCACTGTTGTGGCTGTCTTGATGTCCTGAATTATTATGACTCTGGAGAAGAGCCAAAAGTCCCATGGTGCCAGATCCAGTGAATAAGGTGAATGAGGAGACACAACAATGTTTTTTGGTTTTTTTTGACAGAAATTCCTGTATACCAGAAGCAATGTGTGACACAGAGCATTGTCATGATGAAGGATGATTAATGGCACACTTTAAAACACTCCTTTTCTCAAACAAATCTCACATCCGACTGCCTGCACTGAACAAATTGAAACTTGTCACACACTGTTACCAAGGTTTGATGCGCCACTTCCCATATTGAAGATCCCTGCCTTTTCATTGGATGGCACTCAGCAGCAACATTCACTGTATTTGTTAATCACAATGGAAAAGCTCTGTGTCACACATCACTTCTGATATGGCAATTTCTGTCAAATAAAGACATTACAGTGTGTCCTCATCTACCTTATTCATCAGATCTGGCACTGTGCAATTCTGTCTCTTCCCCAAAGTGAAAATGACCATGTGAAAGGTAAACATTTTTAATCTATTCAGGATATTGAGGCAGCCATGAGAGTGCAACTAAAGACACAAAAGAGGACTTCCAGAACTGCTTCAGAAAGTGGCAAGAATGATGGAATAAGTGTGTTCAAAGTGAGGGGAAGTAGTTTGAGGAGGATTAATGGCAATGTGTCCTTTACTGTAATGATTTTTTTTCATTTAAACATTCACCATAATTTTATATCACACCTCATAATTCAGCCTTCACCCTATTCCAAAATCTTTACCTGTCGAAATCCTGCTAATTCTTTCAGGTCCATCTCTGAGTCACTTCTTGAATCCTTCTCCTTGATGTAAACTTTCCCTCTTCCAATCCCTTTAGAACATTTGCAGGTTTGTGTGTGTATGTGTTCTCGCGCGCATACTTCATTCATTCCGCCTTGTATTATAAATTATTTGTGCACCAGCTCTGCCTGTGTCACAGTGTAACAACCTTCCTAGAGGAAAAGTGTCCTCTGTAGGCTTTAAGACTATAAGGTGCACAGCTGTGGTGACACTAAATGCCTACTTGCTGAGTCCATTTGTCAAATTGTAGCTGGGTGGGGACCTCATACCTCTGTACACACCATTTTTCAAAGTTAAGAATTGTCAGTTGATAACCTGAAAAGTACACTTCTCATACTTAAAGAAGAAAATATTAACTCTGAACAAATGCAGAAAATCCTGTGGTGCAGTTAAAACCTCACCCAGCCAAGATCTCAACTTTTAATGCTCTGAATTCTCTATATTTTAATAGCCCACATCTATTTTAAAGGATGATACAGTCTATATTAAAACAAAGAGTCTGGGACAGCTAGAGAGAATTGAATTTGGGCATAATGGGGAAAAACTTGGCAAGTTCTCCTTAAGGAAAATTTAACTGAATTGGAGTTATCCCAGATAGCGATCAGTGTCTTTTATATTCAAGATCCTGCCACTGACTATGTTGCTAAATATGTTCATAAGGAAGGCTGAAAAGACCAATGTGACCAGCTGTCCTTTCTGTAGTGCATTTGAATGAAGGCTTTTCTTTCCTTAGCAGCTGTAGAGGCTGTTTGCTGAGCTTGTTGCTATTTTTGATTCTACCATCTTCAAAGAGAAGAAAAGGAAAAGAAAGGAAAAGTCACACCATCTCTAATAGCCCCCATGTTTAGCTGCTCTCTGTTCACCTTCCCTAGGCTTGGGGCTGTATATCAGCCTATACTCCTATGTTTTCTGTTCCCCATTTTCAATTCAATTGCTGCAATTGCTGCTTATCAAATCCACAATCATATATTAGTGCCACATCTGGAGCAGCAGAGAAGTTGCAAGCAATGTTTCAGGAGTTCAGGACAGCCGGTTCACTGGCTGCATCCCAAGACTTCATTTTGTGTGAGTGTATGTGTGTGTGTGTGTGTGTGTGTGTGTGTGTGTGTATTCTTATCTAGCAGTTTATTAACGGGTATTGGCTTTTGGGTGACATTGGTTAAACTGCCCAGAACGATGGTATGTGAAATCTGAGGTGAATGCAAGTCTCCCAGCTGCAAGGCTTTAAACCCCAGCATCTCATCGGCATTTATACCTTCTGCAGCTTTACTCCTCACTTTACCCACAGCCCCTCAGCCAGAAGGGCTGCCATCTTGACTGGTGAACCGGTATCTGCTTATTGGGTATCTTGACCCCCAAGAGCAGAATGTGATGACTACTTCTGAATCTTAATTGGTGAAGGAAATATCTGGCTTTACGTAGATGCATAGATAACATCTATTCCACACCAGCTTACTCTCCCTTATTGTGTGATCCATCAACAGAGCTCAATTTCTGGCATAATCCTCCAGGGTCTAGACATTTCTGCCCCAGCCTACATTCACTGACTTTAAAGACTATACAACCCTTCCCACCAGGGTCTCCTGTGTCACTAGAATACTTTGTCCATTTGAGTCCATTACCCCTTAGCAGTTCAAATGTTCCTTGTTGTGATGTCCACATATACCTTCAATGTTCTTCTCATCTATTAAGGACATTGTAGGAGAAACCAAGGACTCTAGCATTTCCCTCTAAACAGCATTCAATGGAAACCGTTCTAAAACATTCATACGCAATTTATAAACTACTCATGATCTAACTCATATAAACACACAAGATCTTCCAAAGTCAATCTCAGTCCTTCTCCGCCCCATGGCAAGAGGCATTGTGATGTCGGCTCACAAGCTGGAGCTTTCTGACCTGAGTTCATCATTGGGCTCTACCCCTTTTGAGCTTGTTTCCTTTGGAAGTCATTCACTTTTTCTCTCCTTCGGTTAAATTATCTGTACAATGAGAGTCATAATAGTATCTACATCATAGTGTTGCTATGAAAAATAAATAATTTACTATACATGCAAGTTATACATATAAACATAATTAAGCTATGGAAAATTCTCAAAAATCTACACAATCTATGAAATCCAGTTTTCTGAGTGTTTTAACTGACAGAGATCTTGCCAGCACTGGAGAGTTAACAGATGAATTGCTTTGATCAGTTTTTTATGATCCACTTTCCCCTTCCTGGTTGTGATCATGATAAGGATTTGAAATCTTTATCTTTCTTCAGCAGCTTAAAAGTCATGGGAAAAGTATGTAGAATATTTAGGCACCCCCTTCTATATGACTTTAAAATACCACAGGTGGGCTGTCTAATTTTGGGAACCAATCTCCACAATATAATAAGCTATGCTAAAATATTAGCATGCAGAAAGCCATACACTTTGACCAAATTTCAGTGAACATTTATAAATGCACTTAAATATACTTGAGCTTACTGTTTTCTTTATGTGTTTTTGTCATAAGTCAAATCAATGAATTACATGCCAGCACTTAGCGTTGGAATGGTGGCAGAAAAGTATATTTCTTATATTTTATAAAGACAAATCAACTGGACTGTTATGATCATTTAGGTAAAAAAAGAAACACCCACAAACTTATGTTTATTAAATATCAGAACTATGCTGAAATATTAATGAAGAATGAGCTGCCTTTGTATTAATACAAGTGAGAGGAATACACAACTCTAGTCTTTGGGATTAGTATTGGTGTTTGTGTCAGTAGAAAGTTACACTTTACTGGGGCTGTATAAACAACTTACAACAGATTTATAATTTTATCAATGAAGTAATGAGAACTCAAAGAGATAAAGATCACAAAGTGAGTTATCTTTTGACCAAGTTCATGACCTTCCTACTGCATGGTTGACTCAGTGAAGTAGCCCCCAAACAGCTAGTTTAAAGGATATTCAAAATGAAATCTAAAATTGTTATGTGCTTGCCAATATCTCAAATGTATTTGATGAGTAAGTACATTCCAAAGTCTAAAGGTGATGAACTAAGCTTTCTTCTTTAAATCTGATCTACTTAGAAATCTCTGTTTTTCTCAGAAAAAATAAAATCTCCCATGACTGCCTGTCTTAGCTGGCCAGAGCCAAGATTTACATCATCATACTCTAGAAAGAATCTTTAATAGCATTTTGCAGTGAAAGAAGAAGCAAAAATTAAAACGTAGGAATTGGCCTTAGATTGCTTCGTGTTGTTAATTTGAAGTGATTCACCAAGCAGCTGTTTTGACTATACTTTAACTGAGATCAAAACTCACCTTCAGGAGCCGGCCCGGTGGCTCAGGCTGTTGGAGCTCCACGTTCCTAACTCCGAAGGCTGCTGGTTTGATTCCCACATGGGCCAGTGAGCTCTTAACCACAAGGTTGTCAGTTCAATTCCTTGAGTCCCACAAGGGATGTTGGGCAGTGCCCCCTGCAACTAAGATTGAACACAGCACCTTGAGCTGAGCTGCCGCTGAGCTCCCGGATGGCTCAGTTGGTTGGAGCGTGTCCTCTCAACCACAAGGTTGCCAGTTCTACCCCCACAAGGGATGGTGGGCTGAGCCCCACTGCATCTAGCAACGGCAACTGGACTTGGAGCTGAGCTGTGCCCTCCACAGCTAAGCCTGAAAGGACAGCAACTTGAAGCTGAACGTCACCCTCCACAACTTAGATTGAAAGAACAACAACTTGACTTTAAAAAAAGGCCCGGAAATACATACTGTTTCCCAATAAACTCCTGTTCCCCTTCCCCAACTGAAAACAAAACAAACAAAAAACAAAAACAAAAAAAAAAAACTCACCTGTAGAGTTTTGAGAATTGTCCACATAATGCTTACCATCACCACTAGATAACTTTCTAGAATGATCTGAAAGCTTTTTGTTATGACTTTTGGTGTGGGGGATGGAGATGGTAATAAATATCTACAAGTTTCAGACCAGCAGTAAGAATAAAAACACAGAGAATCTTTTTATCTGAATGTTTAATGGATTAAAATGTTTTGTCAGTTGAGGATTTTTACCCTATAGCTTATGACGTTCTTTTTTTAGAGTAGAAATCACAGAGACGTCCAAGGAGAAAACACAGTTCCTTCTTTGCCATAGGTCTATAGAAAAGTTTCTTTTGTCTTGGAATGGAACAATCTTATAAATTGTATATTCTTAATCTATTGCTAACACTTCAATCTCTACCTCTCAGCTTACTAGTTTTCTTCAGTATGTTAAATTATCTGGATCATGGAGATGTCAACAAAATGGTGGCATGAGTTGAGCCTCTGTAAATCTCCCCTGGAATTTAAAGCAAATTGAACAAGTATAACTCCACAAAGGACTCCCTGCACAGCAGACAGGCAAGACTTAGAGATCCACTACTGAATTCACCTAAAGGTGGGCAAATCCCGCAAGCAGGGGAGGAGGGAAGGAAGAAGTGCGGAGATGGAACAGCACGGGCAAAGGACACAGACCTAGCTCAGTGCTCCGAGCTCCAAACTCTGAGTGCATCCCGGAACTACTGCCGCTGCGGGAGAGGGAAGAACTTGGACTTCTAGGGCTCCGCTTATGGCCCACAGGGCTGAGGAGGCAGCATATAACACGGCTGAACCTAACGCTCACGGCAGAGACCTCGAAGAAAAGACTGAGGGAAGAAGGCTGAAAACAGTGGTTTAAGCCCAAACTGCCAAGGAGAGAACAGAAGCCTTAGGCACTGAGACTAGCCGCCCCCTCCCTACCCTCCCAGAGCTCGCCCTGCCCCCACCTGCCCAGTGTTGGAGGTGGAACAGTACCAGTGTCAGATCATAAGAACAGAATATTTGCTGTTCTGAGAACTGTGGTCTTCAGACAGAGATTTGCAGCCCAACTACTTCTGGCAAAGGGGAGGGAGCTGTAAAAGCAGGACTGGCTGTGGTGGTGAGCACTGCCATTCCTCTGGGCCACCTCTCAAAAGTCACCCCACCCCTGTCTCCACCTATCTGGGTGGATCCCTGCAAGAGTAAACAGAACTGCTGAAACACACGGGCTCTGAATCTGGTGCAGAAAGAGGTTTGGAACTTCAGAATCTCTCTGCATCCCCACAAGGACACTGTGCCCTGTGACCCAGGCGATCTGTTAACAGAGGAGAAGCCTGTCTCGGAGGGAATCCTCCCCTTGTGTGAAAAGCTGGAATCGTGCAGAGAAAACATAGCACTACACTGGGAGAGAGAAAAAAAGTCTGCAGTCGGAGAGAAAATAAAACATTCTACCAACAAGTACTAGAAAACAAAAGAAAGACTTCTTCCTGTCAACCTGTTGCAGAAGCCACTCCTGTAGATGTCTAGGAAGAGAATTAATAAATCAGTAATTGCCATGAATAACCAAGGCAACAAGACAGCTCAGAAAGAAAGTGAAAAGACTCCAGAAAGAGGAACTTAAACATATGGAAATATGCGACTTAAATGACAGAGAACTCAACATTGCAGTTCTGAAAAAACTCAACGAGATGAAAGGAAACACAGAAAAGCAGTTTAATGAACTCAGAAACGCAATAAAAAAACAACATGAACATTTTACGGAAGAGATTGAAATTTTAAAATGAACCAAATGGAATTTCTGGAGATTAAGAACTCGGTAGAAGAAATTAAGAATAAGATAGCCAGTTTAGGTAGTAGAGTTGACCAGATTGAGGAAAGAATCATGACATCTAAGAAAAAAAAACCTGGAAATGACACAGAAGGAAGAAGAAAGAGACTTGAGACTTAAAAGAAATGAAAGAACTCTACAAGAACTTTCTGACTCCATCAGAAAGAGCAATATAAGAATAATGGGACGGTCACGCTGAGCTAGTGCCCAGGCCTGGAACCGGGCTGCAGCCTCCGCCGCGCCCGCCGCCTTGCGCCGCCTCCCGACCATGGACCCCCGCAAAGTGAGCGAGCTTCGGGCCTTCGTGAAAATGTGTAAGCAGGACCCGAGTGTTCTGCACACTGAAGAAATGCGCTTCCTGAGGGAGTGGGTGGAGAGCATGGGCGGTAAAATACCACCTGCTATTCATAAAACTAGATCAGAAGAAAATATCAAGGAAGAAAAAGCAGATAGTAAGAAGGCGGAGGAAAACATAAAGACAGATGAACCATCAAGTGAGGAAAGTGATCTAGAAATTGACAATGAAGGTGTAATTGAACCAGACTCTGATGCACCTCAAGAAATGGGAGATGAAAATGTAGACATAACTGAGGAGATGATGGATCAGGCAAATGATAAAAAAGGGGCTGCCATTGATGCCCTAAATGATGGTGACCTACAGAGAGCCATTGACTTGTTCACAGATGCCATCAAGCTGAATCCTCGCTTGGCCATTCTGTATGCTAAAAGAGCCAGTGTCTTCATCAAATTACAGAAGCCAAATGCTGCCATCCGGGACTGTGACAGAGCTATTGAAATAAACCCTGATTCAGCTCAGCCATACAAGTGGCGAGGGAAAGCACATAGACTTCTGGGCCATTGGGAAGAATCAGCCCACGATCTTGCCCTTGCATGTAAATTGGATTATGATGACGATGCTAGTGCAATGCTGAAAGAAGTTCAACCAAGGGCTCAGAAAATTGCAGAACATCGGAGAAAGTATGAGCGGAAACGTGAAGAGCGAGAGATCAAAGAAAGAATGGAAAGGGTTAAGAAGGCCCGGGAAGAACATGAGAGAGCACAGAGGGAGGAAGAAGCCAGACGACAATCAGGAGCTCAGTATGGCTCTTTTCCAGGTGGCTTTCCTGGGGGAATGCCTGGTAATTTTCCTGGAGGAATGCCTGGAATGGGAGGGGGCATGCCTGGAATGGCAGGAATGCCTGGGCTCAGTGAAATTCTTAGTGATCCAGAGGTTCTTGCAGCCATGCAGGATCCAGAAGTTATGGTGGCCTTCCAGGATGTGGCCCAGAACCCGGCAAATATGTCAAAATATCAGAGCAACCCAAAGGTTATGAATCTCATCAGTAAATTGTCGGCCAAATTTGGAGGTCAAGCGTAATGCCCTTTTGACAAATAAAGCCCTTGCTGAAGGAAAAGCAACGTAGATCACCCAGTGGATGTCGCAATAATACAAACCAGTGTACCTCTGACCTTCTCATGAAGAAAGCTGGGGTGCTTTGAAGAGAATCCCTACCCCTTTGCCCCAAATGCAGCTGTAACATTTTACAGTGCTTTGCCATAGGGTATTTGTTCAGATAATGTTTTCCTACTAGAAATTACAAACTTTAAACACTTTTAAACCTTAAAAATATTTAAAAACAAATTAAAAGGGTATGTAAACCCTACATATTTCTTTAATCATTTCAGTGTTTTCCTTTGAATTAATTGGGCAAAGAATATTCTTTAGTATGGAAGACTTATTGCTCAGTTTGAGTGAAATACAGGTTTATTAGTGGGAGGTAAATATAAGATTTAAATAGATAAAATTTTAGTTGGATATATGGTTACTGAGGCATTTTGATTTCTTTTTAAATGCTTTATTTAAAAAAAATGATTTATTTCAATAAAACTACTGGGACCACCAGTATTGCAGTAGGACCTGGGTAGGGACTGAAAGAGTTGTAGAGTTGTTGGCGTTATGAAAGATTCATTGGCAGGGTGGCAGCAATCTTACTACATTTTATATAACATGTACCCTTTGCAGATGTATTTAAATCTTACACTGTGGTGAAGGGATGGTTTTTATAATGCAGTGGAGTTGGATTACGTCGCTCTCTGTTCTTGTCTGATACATAAAATAAATGTTTCATATTATTTCCTTGCAGGGGAAATAAGGGAATACTTTTCTTTTTATATTTCTATATTTTAAATTACCTTTCCTGGTCAGAAAATGCCCAACTCTTTGTTGGCTTTGTACTGATTTTCACATTCCCCCACCCCCACACTCTTCTTGGACTAAAGATAGTCCTTTTTCACTAACATCATCGTTAGTATCATCATTCACAGCATAATTGTGCAAGCATATTTAATGCTGGGTTTAATTTAATATGTAATACATGCAGTGACTATGTAGGGCAGTACCCATAACAGCTGTAGTTTCTTACTTGGTCAAGAGATGTCCTGTTTGTTAGATTTCTGCTTCGGTGGTATCTTCTCATATCAGAAGATGTTGGAAGGAGGGATTCCCTTTGGTGGTGTTTGGTCTTCTACTTAGGAAGTACCAATTGAGCTTATGTTTGTATTTTGGACAGTATGAGGTTTGAGTTGAGATTATTCATAGAGAGGAACCTAACTTCTCGAGCCAACTTGAATTATAAAATTGATGAGATCGGAATACTGAAAAAAATGGCGGCGTGAGGTGAGCCTCTGTAACGCTCCCCTGGAATTTACAACGAATCGGACAACAATAACTTCACAAAGGACTCCTTGCACAGCAGACAGGCAAGACGAAGAGGCCGACTACTGAATTCACCTCCAGGTGGGTGAATCGCGCGAGCGGGGGAGGAGGGAGAGGAGAAGTGCGGAGACGGAGCTGCGCGGGCGCAGGACACAGACCTAGCTCAGTGCTCGGAGCCCGCTGCTCCCGGAACTACCGCCGCTGCGGGAGAGGGAAGGACTCGGACTGCTAGGGCTCCGCTCACGGCCCGCAGGGCTGAGGGGGCAGCATACAAAACCGCTGAACCCAACGCTCGCTCACGGCAGACCTCGGAGCAAAGACTGAGGGAAGAGGGCTGAAATCGGTGGTTTAAGCCCTCACTGCCGAGCGGAGAACGGAAGCCTTAGGCACGGAGACTAGCCGCCCCCTCCTTACCCTCCCAGAGCTCGCCCCGCCCCCACCTGCCCCGTGCTAGAAGCGATAAAGTAGCAGTGTCGGATCAAAGGACAGAATATTTGCTGCTCTGAGAACTGTGGACCGCAGACACAGATTCGCAGCTCAACTAGTTCCGGCAAAGGGGAGGGAGCTGTGGAAGCAGGACTGGCTGTGGTGGTGGTCGCCGCCATTGCTCTGGGCCACCTCTCACAACTCACCCCGCCCCTGGCCCCACCTATCTGGGCGGATCCCTGCAGGAGTAAACAGAACTGCTGAAACAAACGGGCTCTGAATCTGGTGCAGAAAGAGCTTTGGAACTCCAAAAGCTCTTCGCATACCTATCAACCTGTTGCAGAAGACACTCCTGTAGATGTCTAGGAAGAGAAATAGTAAATCAGTGATTGCCATGAATAACCAAGGCAACAAGATAGCTCAGAAAGAAAGTGAAAAGTCTCCAGAAAAGGAACTTAGAGATATGGACCTTTGTGATTTAAATGACAGAGAATTCAAGATCGCAATTCTGAAAAAACTGAACGAGATGCAAGAAAACACAGAAAGGCAGTTTAATGAACTCAGAAACACAATCAAAGAACACCATGAGCATTTTACAAAAGAGATTGAAATCTTGAAAAAGAACCAAATAGAATTTCTGGAGATTAAGAACTCAATAGAAGAAATTAACAATAAAATATCCAGCTTAGGTAGTAGAGTTGACCAGATGGAGGAAAGAATCAGTGACATCGAAGATAGGAACCTGGAATTTACACAGAGGGAAGAAGAAAGAGACTTGAGACTTAAAAGAAATGAAAGAACTCTACAAGAACTTTCTGACTCCATCAGAAAGAGCAATATAAGAATAATGGGAATACCAGAAGGAGAAGAAAGAGGGAAGGGAACAGAGAATATATTCAAACAAATCGTCGATGAGAACTTCCCAAACTTGTGGACAGAACTGGATCCTCGAATCCAAGAAGCAAATAGAACACCTAATTACCTCAATCCCAACAGGCCTTCACCAAGGCACATTGTATTGAAGCTGTCTAAAATCAATGATAAAGAAAGAATCCTCAAGGCAGCCAGGGAAAAGAAGACGGTAACTTACAAAGGAAAGCCCATTAGATTATAATCAGATTTTTCAGCAGAAACTCTACAAGCTAGGAGGGAATGGAACCAAATATTCAAACTATTGAAAGAGAGAAATCATGAGCCAAGAATAATATATCCAGCAAAGATCTCCTTTAGATATGAAGGAGGAATAAAGACCTTTCCAGACATCCAGAAGCTGAGGGAATTTTCTAATACACGACCTGCACTACAAGAAATACTAAAGGAGGCTATTAGACCACCATCAACAGGGACAACTTGTGGCAACCAAAACATAAAAAGGGGGAGCGTAAAGGCCTGAACTGGAATATGGGAATAGAGAAAGTAAGCGTACTGAAGAAACTGGAATACTCTAAATATCAAACTTTCTTTTACATAAACTCAAGGGTAACCACTCAAAAAACATCCAAAGTAGCAGATTGGATCAAAAAACTAAACCCAACCATATGCTGCCTACAAGAGACACATCTCAGCTACAAGGACAAGCATAGACTCAAAGTGAAAGGGTGGAAATTGACACTTCAAGCAAATGGTACCCAGAAAAAATCAGGTGTAGCCATAATGATTTCCAATGAAACAGACTTCAGGGTGAAAAAGATAACAAGAGACAAAGATGGACATTTCATAATGGTAAAGGGGACTATACAACAAGAAGACATAACAGTCATCAATATTTATGCCCCCAATCAGGGAGCACCGAAATATACCAAGCAACTACTAACAGAACTAAAGGGAGAAATTGACCAAAACACAATTATACTAGGGGACTTAAATACATCATTGACAGCTATGGATAGATCATCCAAACAGAAGATAAATAACGAAATCGCAGCCCTAAATGACACATTAGATGAATTGGACATAATTGACATATATAGAGCACTTCATCCTAAAACATCAGACTATACATTCTTTTCTAGTGTACATGGAACATTCTCAAGGATAGACCATATATTGGGACACAAAATCAGCCTCAGCAAATTTAAGAAGATTGAAATCATACCAAGCATATTCTCTGATCACAAAGCTTTGAAATTGGATATCAACTGCAAAAAGAAAGCAGGAAAAAACACAAATACATGGAGATTAAACAACATACTTTTAAAGAACGACTGGGTCAAAGAAGAAATTAGAGGAGAGCTCAAAAGATACATAGAAACAAATGACAATGAAAATACATCCTACCAAAATTTTTGGGATGCCGCGAAAGCAGTTTTAAGAGGGAAATTTATATCATTACAGGCCTATCTCAAGAAACAAGAAAAATCCCAAATAAATAACCTCATGTTACACCTTAAAAAACTAGAAAAAGAAGAACAAGCAAAACCCAAGGTCAGCAGAAGAAAGGAAATAACAAAAATCAGAGCAGAACTAAATGAAATAGAGAACAAAAAGACAATAGAAAAAATTAATGTGACAAAAAGCTGGTTCTTTGAAAAGATTAACAAAATCGACAAACCCTTGGCTAGACTCACTAAGATAAAAAGAGAGAAGACACTAATTAACAAAATCAGAAATGAAAAAGGGGAAGTTATCACGGACACCACAGAAATACAAAGGATTATCCAAGAATACTATGAAGGACTATATGCCACCAAATTTAATAACTTAGAAGAAATGGACAAGTTCTTAGAAACATATAGCCTTCCAAGGCTGAATCATGAAGAACTGGAAAATCTTAACAGGCCGATCACCAGTAAGGAAATTGAATCAGTCATCAAAAACCTTCCCAAAATCAAAAGTCCTGGACCAGATGGCTTCACCAGTGAATTCTACCAAACCTTCAAAGAGGATCTAATACCAATCCTGCTCAAACTCTTCCAAAAAATTGAAGAAGTGTCAGTACTCCCTAACTCATTTTATGAGGCCAACATTACCCTGATACCAAAACCTGGTAAGGACAACACAAAAAAAGAAAACTACAGACCTATATCTCTGATGAATACAGATGCTAAAATCCTAAACAAAATTCTAGCAAATCGAATACAACAATGCATTAAAAAGATTATTCATCACGACCAAGTGGGGTTCATCCCCGGGGCACAAGGATGGTTCAACATTCGCAAATCCATCAATGTGATACATCACATAAACAAAAGAAAGGACAAAAATCATATGATTCTATCAATTGATGCAGAAAAAGCATTTGATAAGATACAACATCCATTTATGATTAAAACACTTACTAAAATTGGTATAGAAGGAAAATACCTCAACATAATAAAGGCCATATACGACAAGCCCTCAGCTAACCTCATAATTAATGGTGAAAAGCTGAAGCCCTTTGCTCTACGTTCAGGAACACGACAAGGTTGTCCCCTATCACCTCTGCTTTTCAACATAGTGTTGGAAGTCCTCGCCAGAGCTATCAGGCAAGAGAAAGAAATAAAAGGCATCCAAATTGGGAATGAAGAAGTTAAATTGTCACTCTTTGCAGATGACATGATGCTATACATAGAAAACCCTAAAGACTCCACCAAAAAGCTATTAGAAACAATCAATGAATATAGTAAAGTTGCTGGCTACAAAATCAACGTACAAAAGTCCATTGCTTTCCTATATACCAACAATGAAATCTCAGAAAAAGAGATAGAAAAAACAATTCCTTTTGCAATTGCAGCAAAAAGAATAAAATACCTAGGAATAAACTTAACCAAGGATGTGAAGGATTTATATGCTGAAAACTATAAGACATTTTTGAAAGAAATTGAAGAAGACACAAAGAAATGGAAAGACATTCCGTGCTCATGGATTGGAAGAATCAACATCGTTAAAATGGCCATATTACCCAAAGCCATATACAGATTTAATGCAATCCCCATTAAAATCCCAATGGCATTTTTTAAAGAAATAGAACAAAAAATCATCAGATTTGTTTGGAACCACAAAAGACCCCGAATAGCCAAAGCAATATTAAAAAAAAAGAACAATACTGGAGGTATCACACTCCCTGATTTTTCCTTGTACTACAGGGCTACAATAATCAAAACAGCTTGGTATTGGCGGAAAAACAGACTCATAGACCAATGGAATAGAATTGAGAACCCAGAAATAAAACCACATAAATATGGACAGATAATTTTTGACAAAGAAGCTAAAAACATACAATGGAGAAAAGACAGCCTCTTCAATAAATGGTGCTGGCAGAATTGGATAGCCACGTGCAAAAGAATGAAACTGGACTGCTATCTGTCACCATGTACCAAAATTAATTCAAAATGGATCAAAGACTTAAGCATAAGACCTGACACAATAAACTGCATTGAAGAAAACATAGGTACTAAACTTATGGACCTTGGGTTCAAAGAGCATTTTATGAATTTGACTCCAAAGGCAATGGAAGTAAAAACTAAAATAAACAAATGGGATTATATGAAACTGAAAAGCTTCTGCACAGCAAAAGAAACTATTGACAAAATAATGAGGCAACCAACTGAATGGGAGAAGATTTTCGCAAACAGTTCCTCTGATAAGGGGCTAATATCCAAAATATACAAGGAACTCATGAAACTCAACAACAAAAAAACAAACAACCCAATTGAAAAATGGACAGAGGACCTGAAGAGACATTTCTCCAAAGAGGATATACAAATGGCAAATAGACATATGAAAAAATGCTCAACATCGCTAATCATCAGAGAAATGCAAATGAAAACCACAGTGAGATATCACCTCACCCCAGTCAGAATGGCTTTCATCAACAAAACAAATAGTAACAAGTGTTGGAGAGGCTGTGGAGAAAAAGGAACTCTCATACACTGTTGGTGGGAATGCAGACTGGTGCAGCCGCTATGGAAGGCAGTGTGGAGGTTCCTCAAGAAATTACGAATAGAATTACCATATGACCCAGCAATCGCTCTCCTGGGTATCTACCCCAAAAATATAAAAGCATTTCTCTACAGAGACACGTGTACTCCAATGTTCATTGCAGCTTTGTTTACGGTGGCCAAGACATGGAAACAACCAAAATGTCCTTCGATAGATGAATGGATAAAGAAGTTGTGGTACATATACACAATGGAATACTATTCGGCGTTAAGGAAAGATGATATAGGAGCATTTGTGACAACATGGATGGATCTCGAGAGAATAATGCGAAGTGAAATAAGTCAGACAGAAAAAGCAGAGAACCCTATGATTTCACTGATATGTGGTATATAAACCAAAAAGAACAAGACAAACAAATGAGAAACAAAAACTCATAGACACAGACAATAATTTAGTGGTTACCAGAGGGTAAGGGGGTGGGGGGTGGGTGATGAGGGTAAAGGGGATCAAATATATGGTGATGGAAGGAGAACTGACTCTGGGTGGTGAACACACAATGGGATTTATAGACGATGTAATACAGAATTGTACACCTGAAATCTATGTAAATTTACTAACAATTGTCACCCCAATAAAATTAATTAAAAAAAAAAAAAAATTGATGAGATCCATGGTTCTTCATTGTAGAGTTGTTGGCGTTATGACAGATTCATTGTTCTTCTATCCAGCTCTTAAATACTGCAACCATATTTCCACCTCTCCTTTCACTCCTTCCCTCTCCAAGGATAAAAAAAAAATGATAAATTTTTTTGTTCTACATTTTCTATATTGAATAAAACTAAGTCCAGGCACTGTATCAGGAATTCTTAGGTTTCTTTGAATTAAAATGATAGTGTTTAGAAGCACTTTCAAGGGATGAGACCCTCTGTACTTACCTTATTTGAAGAATCTGGTAGGAGCAGTGAAGTAAATTCTATGGAATACATTTTTGAAATAGCACATCTCTGAAATTATAAGTTGATTCAGATTCTAACCCTTTGCTGCACACAAGCACATAGAAATGTATCTGTTACATGAATGAGAAAAAGTTGTATGCTAATTGAGCATGCTTTTTAAACCCTTTAAAAATACTCAGCATATAAACTTGCGTTTCAGCTTGCCAGTGTTCTTTTTGTTAATATGTGTTCTCCTTTCTCAAAATTTCCATTGTATGCTGTGAATAACTCAAGACCATTTGCTTCTGGATTCCTTACTTGATTTGATTTACTTAACTATACATTACCTGAGTACTCTAACATCGCAAATATTACCATAAATGGGTAAAAGTGGTCTTCTGAAAACG
The DNA here is from genome assembly GCF_964194185.1 of Rhinolophus hipposideros. NCBI lineage: Eukaryota > Metazoa > Chordata > Mammalia > Chiroptera > Rhinolophidae > Rhinolophus > Rhinolophus hipposideros. Next base: position 52,553,998 of record NC_138059.1, read on the forward strand.
TGTCCTGTGCTTTTAGAATTTTAAGTTCCACATATACAAAATACATTCTTCATTTTCATTGAAATTCAATATAATTTCTAAATACATGTTCTTGTGCTAATAATGCTGTAAGAAGGAAAAGTAAAGGAGTATTTTCTGCTTAAAAATAGTTATTGGCTATTTCTAGCTACATTACAAATAAAGTATGGTTTCAAAGTGAAAAAAAAAAAAAAGAATAATGGGCATACCAGAAGGAGAGGAGAGAAGGGAACAGAGAATATACTCAAACAAATCGTCGATAAGAACTTCCCAAACTTGTGGAAAGAACTGGATCGTCAAATCCAAGAAGCAAATAGAACACTTAATTACCTCAATCCCAACAGGCCTTCTCAAAGGCACATTGTAGTGAAGCTGTCTAAAATCAACGACAAAGAAAGAATCCTCAAGGCAGCCAGGGAAAAGAAGATGGTAACCTACAAAGGAAAATCCATTAGATTTTCATCAGATTTTTCAGCAGAAACTCTACAAGCCAGGAGGGAGTGGAACCAAATTTTCAAATTATTGAAACAGAGAAATCATGAGCCAAGAATAATATATCCAGCAAAGATATCCTTGAGAAATGAAGGAGCAATAAAGACCTTTGCAGACATACAGAAGCTGAGGGAATTTTCTAATACACGACCTGCACTACAAGAAATACTAAAGGAGGCTATTCGACCACCATTAACAGGGACAATCTGTTGCAACCAAAACATAAAAACGGGGAGAGTAAAGGCCTAAACCGGAATATGGGAATGGAGAAAGTTAAGCACACTGAAGAAAATAGAATACTCTACATATCAAACTTTCTTTTACATAAACTTAAGGGCAACCACTCAAAAAAAATCTATAAATGAAATATATACTGTAATAAAAGAAGAAACAGAGGGAAACATCATAGAATACCACCACACAGAAATAATAGAAAACAACAAAAAGGCAAAAAATCAATGGAGACACAGCCTTATCAGAAAACTAAAGATAGAATGACAGGAATCCTCACATATCAATAATCACTCTAAATGAAAATGGACTGAACTCACCAATAAAAAGGCACAGAGTAGCAGATTGGATCAAAAAACTAAATCCAACCATATGCTGTCTCCAAGAGACACATCTCAGCTACAAGGACAAGCATAGACTCAAAGTGAAAGAATGGAAATTGACACTCCAAGCAAATGGTATCCAGAGAAAATTAGGTAGCCATACTGATATCAGATGAAAGAGACTTCAGGGTGAAAAAGATAACAAGAGACAAAGATGGACATTTCATAATGGTAAAGGGGACTATACAACAAGAAGACATAACAGTCATCAATATTTGTGGCCCCAATCAATCAACGAGCACCAAAATATACAAGGCAACTACTAACAGAACTAAAGGGAGATATTGACCAAAACACAATTATACTAGGGGACTTAAATACATTATTGACAGCTATGGATAGATCATCCAAACAGAAAATAAACCACGAAATAGCAGCCCTAAATGACACATTAGATGAAATGGACATCGTTGACATATATAGGGCACTTCATCCTAAAAAATCAGACTATACATTCTTTTCTAATATACATGGAACACTCTCAAGGATAGACCATATATTGGGACATAAAATCAGCCTCAGCAAATTTAAGAAGATTGAAATCATAGCAAGCATATTCTGATCACAAGGCTTTAAAATTGGATATTAACTGCAAAAAGAAAGCAGGTAGAAACACAAATAGATAAAGATTAAACACATACTTTTAAAGAATGACCAGGTCAAAGAAGAAATTAGAGGAGAGATAAAAACATGCATAGAAACAAATGAGAATGAAAATACATCCTACCAAAATTTTTGGGATGCAGCAAAAGCAGTTTTAGAAGAGAAATTTATATCATTACAGGCCTATCTCAAGAAACAAGAAAAATCCCAAATAAATAACCTCATGTTACACATTAAAGAACTAGAAAAAGAAGAACAAATGAAACCCAAGGTCAGCAGAAGAAAAGAAATAACAAAAATCAGAGCAGAACTAAATGAAATAAAGAAAAGAAAAACAATAGAAAAAATTAATGTGACAAAGAGCTGGTTCTTTGAAAAGATTATGAACATTGACAAACCCTTGGCTAGACTCACTAAGATAAAAAGAGAGAAGACACTAATCAACAAAATCAGAAATGAAAAAGGGGAAGTTATCACGGACACCACAGAAATACAAAGGTCATCCAAGAATACTATGAAGGACTATATGCCACCAAATTCAATAACCTTGAAGAAATGGACAAGGTCTTAGAAACATATAGCCTTCCAAGGCTGAACCATGAAGAACTGGAAAATCTACACAGACCAATCACCAGTAATGAAATTGAATCAGTCATCCAAAACCTTCCCAAAAGCAGAAGTCCTGGACCAGATGGCTTCACTAGTGAATTCTACCAAACCTTCAAAGAGGATCTAATACCAATCCTGCTCAAACTCTTCCAAAAAACTGAAGAAGAGACAGTACTCCCTAACTCATTTTATGAGGCCAACATTACCCTGATACCAAAACCTGGTAAGGACAACACAAAACAAGAAACTACAGACCAGTATCTCTGATAAATATAGATGCAAAAATCCTAAGAAAAATTCTAGCAAATCAAATGCAACAATGCATTAAAAAGATTATTCTTCACGACAAAGTGGGTTCATCCCAGGGCACAAGGATAGTTGAACATCTATAAATCAATCAATGTGATACTTCACATAAACAAAATAAAGGACAAAAACATACGATTATATCAATTAATGCAGAAAAAGCATTTGACAAGATGATACAACATCAATTTATGATTAAAACAATAAAATAGATATAGGAGGAAAATACCTTAACGTAATAAAGGCCATCTATGACAAACACTCAGCTAATCTCATAATCAGTGGTGAAAAACTGAACCCCTTTGCTCTAAGTTCAGGAACACGACAGGGCTGTCCCTTATTACCTCTGCTTTTCAACATAGTGTTAGAAGTCCTTACCAGAGCAATCAGGCAAGAGAAAGAAATAAAAGGCATCCAAATTGGGAATGAAGAAGTTGAATTGTCACTCTTTGCAGATTACATGATGCTATATATAGAAAACCCTAAAGACTCCACCAAAAAGCTATTAGAAGCAATCAACATTTTGCTGGCTACAAAAACAATGTACAAAAGTCCATTGCATTCCTATATAGTAACAATGAAATCCCAGAAAAAGAAATACAAAAAACAATTCCTTTTGCAAAGCAGCAAAAGAATAAAATACTTAGAAATAAACTTAACCAAGAATGTGAAAGACCTATATGCTGAAAACTATGACATTTATAAAAGAAACTGAAAAAGACACAAAGAAATAGAAGGACATTCCATGCTCATGGATTGGAAAAATCAACATAGTTAAAATGGCCATATTACCCAAAGCAATATACAGATTAAATGCAATCCCCATCAAAATCCCAATGGTATTTTTTAAAGAAATAGAACAAAAAATCATCAGATTTGTTTGGAACCACAAAAGACCCCTAATAGCCAAAGCAATCTTAAGAAAAAAGAACAATACTGGAGGTATCACACTCCCTGACTTTAGCTTGTACTACAGGCCAGAATAACCAAAACAGGATGGTATTGGCAGAAAAACAGCACATCAACCAATAAAATAGAATTGAGAACCCAGAAATAAAACCACATAAATATGGACAGATTATTGTTGACAAAGAAGCAAAAAACATACAATGGAGAAAAGACAGCCTCTTTAATAAGTGATGCTGGGAGAATCGGATAGCCACATGCAAAAGAATGAAACTGGACTGCTATCTGTCACCATGTACCAAAATTAATTCAAAATGGATCAAAGACTTCAGCCTAAGACCTGACACAATAAACTTCATAGAAAAAAACATAGGTACTAAACTTATGGACCTTGGGTTCATAGAAAATTTTATTAATTTGACTCCAAAGGCAAGGGAAGTAAAAGCTAAAATAAATGAATGAGACTATATGAAACTTAAAAGCTTCTGTACAGCAAAAGAAACCATCGACAAAATAAAGAGGCAACCAACTGAATAGGAGAAGATTTTTTCAAACAGTGCCTCCGATAAGGGGCCAATATCCAAAATATACAAGAAACTCATGCAACTCAAGAAGAAAAAAAAAATACAACCCAGTTGAAAAATGGGCAGAGGACCTGAAGAGACATTTCTCCAAAGAGGACATACAAATGACAAATAGACATATGAAAAAATGCTCAACATCACTAATCATGAGAGAAATGCAAATAAAAACCACAATGAGATATCACCTCACCCCAGTCAGAAAGGCTATCATCAACAAGACAAATAGTAACAAGTGTTGGAGAGGCTGTGGAGAAAAAGGAACTCTCATACACTGTTGGTGGGAATGCAGATTGGTGCAGCCGCTATGGAAGGCAGTGTGGAGGTTCCTGAAAAAGTTACGAATAGAATTACCATATGATCCAGCAATCTCTCTCCTGGGTATCTACCCAAAAAATCTGAAAACATTTATCCATAAAGACACATGTACTCCAATGTTCATTGCAGCTTTGTTTATGGTGGCCAAGACATGGAAACAACCAGAATATCCTTCGATAGATGAATGGATAAAAAAGTTGTGGTATATATACACAATGGAATACTATTCAGTAGTAAGAAAAGATGAAATAGGACCATTTGTGACAACATGGATGGATCTTGAGAGTATAATGCTAAGCGAAATAAGTCAGACAGAAAAAGCAGAGAACCATATGATTTCACTGATGTGTGGTATATAAACCAAAAACAACAAAAGAACAAGACAAACAAATGAGAAACAAAAACTCATAGACACAGACAATAGTTTAGTGGTTACCAGAGGGTAAGGGGGTGGGGGGTGGGTGACGAGGGTAAGGGGGATCAAATATATGGTGATGGAAGAAGAACTGACTCTGGGTGGTGAACACACAGTGGGATTTATAGATGATGTAATACAGAATTCTACACCTGAAATCTATGTAATTTTACTAACAATTGTCAACCCTATAAACTTTAAAAAAAAATTATCTGGATAAAGATTTTTTTGAGTGCAAGAGAAAGACTCTCCACTCAAATTAATTCAACCCAAAAAGGGAAATTTTTTGGTTTGGGTGCTTAGGAAGCAAATAGCTGGATCTTGGTCTCAAACACAAGGCTGGATCTGTAATGAAAACAATATGGTCAGCTTTTCTCTATTTCTCATAATTTCTTCTGATTCTTTATTACTGAAGATATGCTTACGCTTTTGGCAGGATAGAAAGCACTACAGAACCTCAGATTCACAACTTTCCAACATCTCCACGTAGCATCTGTTGTGCGGGGCGGCCTGCAGTGTCTCAGCTCCCACTCCCCACATAAGAATGCAGGATGTGGCTAGGCCAAAAAGGAACACCCATGGAGCCATAGATAGGGGAATCATACCACTATAGTCTCACTGGTTGCTGGGTTAGAGACACAGGAAGCAGGAGCCACACTGCCCGCAACCCGCCATCCAAACTGCAATCCGCGCAGCTCAGCCACCATCTTCTTGCTAGCTCCCGTTTGCTGTTAGTGTAGCCACGGCAATAATATTAGTGGCCAATAGTTCACTGGTTACAGCTGATGGACAAGTAGCCACAGCTGATGGCCATCCAGTCACAGTTGATGACCATTTACTACCTGAGCCAGCACCTTTCCACGTGGGCAGAGAGCCTGGAAACTGCACTCCTGGTTCTGTCCCCACACTCCACCCCTACAGGGTCTCGAGGCTGGATTCACTTGACTTGAGACCTGCTGTCTGCTTTTCTGCCTGCCAATCGACCGACTCCCCTCCCCACTTCAGCTGCGGCAGTTATATCAGTGGCCAATGGGCTAACCGGCTACAGCTGATGGCCAACTAGCCACAGATGAAGGCCATCTACTACCCGAGCCAGCACCTTTCCACGTGATGCCAAGAGCCTGGAAACTGCTCTCTGGGGCTCTGTCCCCACAGCATCATTTATTTAAAGAAACTTCATTCTTCCCAGTCCAAATGTCATTCTAAGGAATGGACTCTGATTGGTCTTTTTGAGTCAAGTCCCCAATTGTGGCTTAATAACTGTTTTGAAAGTGATGGATGATTGTTATAAGTCCAGCCTGGGTCATATGACCACCCTTCACGTGGAGGTTGAGAGTGGGACAAAGTATCTGATAGCTCCATCAGAATACATAGGAATGGGAAGGAGTTCTGTAAACAGCGAGGGTTTAAAAATAAGCAGAAAGAGGATGGGAAAATGTGCTAGGCAGATAAAAATGACAGCTACCATAGTTTGGCACGTTTGGCTGTAGCTTTTTCAGCAGGATCGCCTAAAGATACGAGGCATGATCCACTGCTGCTAATGACTAACCTGCATCTGAGAAAACACCACCACTTCTTCAGCACCAGGGATCTCCTTTAGCCATTGTTCTTTATATGAACCCTCCGCTTCCCTGTCTTCCATGAGTAAGGATGGATGCACCTTTCCTGCCAAGACAGAATGGCTATTGTGGAGACAAAGCCCCAAAAAGCAGTTTCCAGGCTCTCGGCCTCACATAGAAAGGTGCTGGCTCAGGTAGTAAATGGCCATCAACTGTGATTGGATGGCCATCAGCTGTGGCTAGTAGGCTGTCAGCTGTAACCAGTGAGCCATTGGCCACTAATATAACTGCTGTGGCTACGCTAGCAAAAAAGAATGGGGGCTAGCAAGAGGATGGTGGCTGGCAAGCGTGGATTGCAGTTAGGATGGCGGGTTGCAGATTATGTAGATCCTGCTTCCTGTGTCTCCAGCCCAGCCACCAGCGAGAATATATTGGTTTGACTCCCCTACTTATGGCTCCGTGAGTGTTCCTTTTTGGCCTCACCGTGTCCTGCGTTCTTATGTGGGGAGCGGGAGCTGAGACCTCGCTGGACGCCCCGCACGACGCTATTGGTAATCAGGTCACATAGTTATTACAACACAGACTTTTGTATCGTAGTTAATAGAACACAAACTCTGGTATCAGGCTTTGGTATAGGTTCAAATCCCAGCTTGACAACTCAGTGATTTTGTGACCTTAACTTTTCTGAGCCTCAGTTTCTACCTCATTGGCTTATTGTGAGGATTTATTGAAATAATATGTGTAAAGCATGTGGCACATCATGTGGTGACAAGTAAGCCTTTACCAAGCAACAGTCACCATTTGTGGCGCGGGGGACCCTGCTCGCTGCGCCATTTGTCGTGCAGGGTCTCAGCTCCCACTCCCCGCCCAAGAACGCAGGACACGGTAAGGCCAAAAAGGAACACCCACGGAGCCATAGGTAGGGAAGTCAAACCAATATATTCTCGCTGGCGGCTGGGCTGGAGACACAGGAAGCAGGATCTACATAATCTGCCTAACAGCAGTCCGCGCTTGCCAGCCACCATCTTCTTGCTAGCCCCCATTCCTTTCCTGCTAGCGTAGCCACAGCCGTTATATTAGTGGCCAATGGCCTACGGGTTACAGCTGACGGCCAACTAGCCACAGCTGCTGGCATCTGATCACAGTTGATGGCCATTTACTACCCGAGCCAGCACCTTTCTATGTGAGGCCGAGAGCCTGGAAACTGTTTTTTGGGGTTTTGTCCCCACACTCCACCCCTACAGGGTCTCGCCTCACAATCTACGCGACAAGCGTCTTCTGCGAGGGGCCCTGTGCAAGGAGCCTGGAGGTGAATGCACTATCCTGAACACAGCCAGGCTCTCTGGGCACAGCCAGGGTTTCTCAGGGCACCACCAGTCCTTCTGGGCATGGCCAGACTTCCTGGGCTTCTTAGGGTACCACCAGTCTCCCCGGGCACAGCCAGGGTTTCTCAGGGCACCACCCCAGTACTTCTGGGCACAGCCAGACATCCTGGGCTTCTTAGGGTACCACCTGTTTCCCCGGGCACAGCCAGCTTTTCTCAGGGCACCACCACAGTACTTCTGGTCACAGCCAGACTTCCTGGGCTTCTTAGGGTACCACCTGTCTCCCCGGGCACAGCCAGAGTTTCTCAGGGCACTGCCACTCTCTCTGGACACAGCCAGACTTCCTGGACACAGCCAGGGCCTCTCAGGGCACTGCCACTCTCTCTGGACACAGCCAGACTTCCTGGACACAGCCAGGGCTCTCAGGGCACTGCCACTCTCTCTGGGCACAGCCAGACTTCCTGGACACAGCCAGGGGTCTCAGGGCACTGCCACTCTCTCTGGGCACAGCCAGACTTCCTGGACTCAGCCAGGGCTCTCAGGGTACTGCCACTCTCTCTCTGGGCCTCTCAGGGTACTGTGCTGGAACAACAGTGGCTCACATCAAGGTGCTTACATATTATCAATGGCGGCCAGTCAAGACACAAAAGCAAACATCCACCAGTCCCACTACATGATGGTATGTTCCCAAACAGTCAAGCGTCCATTAAATCAGGCATAGAAGGCAATTCCCCATAGTCCATAGTTATTCGCCAGGGCTGTCCTGGGGGTGAGCGATGACCTTGACCTCACCCTCATCTCCCACGGAGGACTCAGCAAGCGTTTCCTCCTGGGACTAAAAGTCCTGCATCCGGGCTGCCTCAGCAAGCAGTTCCCAGCCCACAGGGCAGCAACAACCTTCGCTTTCTCCGGCCTCTGCTGGTTGGGGAACCATCCACATCTTTCCACCCCTCCACGGGAATCGAGCTCTCCGGCAGCTGCTCCTCCTGGTCTTCCTCAGACTGAGCTTTCATACGCACAAACTGCTCCACTGCCCTTCGGAAAGCTTTGGCTGGCACCGTATCCTGCCGACTACGCCATGTGTCACGCAGGGGACCCTGCTCGCTGCGCCATTTGTCGTGCAGGGTCTCAGCTCCCACTCCCCGCCCAAGAACGCAGGACACGGTAAGGCCAAAAAGGAACACCCACGGAGCCATAGGTAGGGAAGTCAAACCAATATATTCTCGCTGGCGGCTGGGCTGGAGACACAGGAAGCAGGATCTACATAATCTGCCTAACAGCAGTCCGCGCTTGCCAGCCACCATCTTCTTGCTAGCCCCCATTCCTTTCCTGCTAGCGTAGCCACAGCCGTTATATTAGTGGCCAATGGCCTACGGGTTACAGCTGACGGCCAACTAGCCACAGCTGCTGGCATCTGATCACAGTTGATGGCCATTTACTACCCGAGCCAGCACCTTTCTATGTGAGGCCGAGAGCCTGGAAACTGTTTTTTGGGGTTTTGTCCCCACACCATTATTACCAAGGATATTGATGTTGTTGTTATTTTCCTCCCTCTACTTCTCAAGCTGAGAATGAAGAGTCAAAATTTGGAATGGAGAAGCATCTCAGATTAATAGTATGTATTACATTGATATATACATTGTTATATGAGAACAGAAAACTCTCTTATAAAAAAGCTTTGTATTTTCTTATTTAGCCTTCAAACTCCCCACTGAATTATATTTCATTAATATCCTGTTTTCAGGTGAGGAAGATAAAAGTCAGTGGGATTGTGGTTTTATCAGATCACATAACTGGAAAATCACACAGACAAGATTCAAACATAGGTTTTCAACTCCAGATTCTGTTTTCTCTTAATTATACCACACTGTAAAGACCTATTTTTCTGAGAACCCAGCATGTGCCTAAATATGGCCTTGCTATTCAGGTGGCATAATAGGTGAGAACATTGGCCTGAGATGACCCTGAGAATTCTCAGTAGGCCACCAAGGTTTTGAACATTTTTGCCAGGAATTGTCTCAGAAGGTGATAATAGCTGGCAAGCTGTTACCTGGTGGAGAGAGAAAGGTTAAAAAGAAGGAAGAGAATAGAATAAAAGAAAGAAAAGGATAAGGTTGGGTTGAGGAAAATTAAAGTCTGCCTGATTAGAACTATTAGGAAGCCAAAGTTATTTTTTAAACTTATTGCACTTTTTGATAAAATAAAATAACTTATTCTTACTCTAAGGCAACAATGATTAGTTAGAGAATCTAAGAAAGTAGAAAAAGAAGTGATAATGCCCATTTTAGGAGTAACTTGAATTGTTTTCTGTCGAAATCCTTTAGATATTAACACCAGAAAATGATATTCTTAAGGATTTCTATAAATGCAAGCTTATTTAATAATTTAGCTTAGTTTTTTAGTTTATTCCCTTTCCCATACAAAAATCCCTGAATTTTAACTTATAGATCCTATTACGCAAAATTTTACCCTATAAAACACTCTAGATTCAATATTGACACAGGGATTTAATTTTTAATTATTACTCTAAACCTAACTTTCAATTTCCTCCAGTTTTCTCTGATATTCCCACCTTCTTTTAGGGAAGTGTCTTGAAGATCTCTCAAAGACAGCAGAAAACACATATAGATGAGATATTCAATACACACCTGAGCTTTGAAAAATGTCAAAGGATACATCCAGGAGATGAAATCACAAGCCTGTCTTCTGGGCTCTTTTTAAAATTTATTTAATTTTTACCTTTCGATTCTCAGTCATTCTCTTCCCTACATACACGGGCAAAATTCAAAAAATATAAATGTGTAAACATATAAACAAAAGAAATGTTATATAGATTTCTGTCATTCATTCCAATATTGTGCTTGAAAAAGGACTGTGAGGCTGATATATATGATCTCTGAAGTGGGGCAATTCCACTCTAATATGGGAGAGGAGGTATTGGAATACATAACTTTAAAGCAAATAGATCTGAAAAATGAATGTATGGTTTTGTTTTCAAGGTAATAATAACCTCAAAGAATGAGATAGGAATTGTTCTCTCCAGTTTTTTAGGAAGGTTTTGAGAAGTATTGGTGCTAATTCTTTAAATCAATTAGCTAATTCTTTAATTTTGATAAAATTCACCTGGGAAGCCATGGAAGGGGAGCAGAGTTTTACCACCCCAAAATAAGCCTTTTTCGAGATATTTATTATTTTAAGCTGGTTATTTTTAAGAAACTGTAGGGGTTCAGAATGAATCTCCCAGTAATGTGACACTCTGGAATGCAGCTTATTTTGAGTTGAACACAATTTAAATCCAACAAACTCAAGAAGAGTTTTTACTTCTCCCTTACCTGCCTAAAAGAATTCAGATTAATAAAATGCACCAGGAAGGGAACTCTCACTTTAGCATAGTATGAACTACATGTTACAGACAGAGAGGAACCCAGCAAATCCATTTATTAGACTCCCCTCTGCGTCCGTCCATCCTGTTGTTTCTGAGTGGCTTGGCAAAATTTGTTTACCAAACGTTTGCTCTTTTTGCTCTTTTCCGTCTACCTGTGAATTGCTTACCTTCCCTTTGAAGTCCAAACTACTACTCACCCGGGTACATAAGCCTCAACTGCCCTATTTGGGGGTTGGGGGTAGAGAGGAGAGACATATTCTTATGGAACCCCTGCATGTATGTACATAATTAAATTTAGTTATTTTTCTCCTATCGTTCTGTCTCATGTCAATTAGATTTTTAGACCAGCCAGAAGAACTTAAAAGAGTAGAAGGAAAATTATTTTTCCTCCCCCATACAATCAAGTCCTGGGCATTTTTTTTTTAATTTATGGTTTGTTTTTTTGTTTGTTTACTGATTCAATCTGTTTACTTATTATAAGTCTATTAAGATTTTCTGTTTATTAATAATTCCGTTTTGGTAGTTTGTGTCTTTCTAGGAATTTTACCCATCCATGCAACAAGAAAAAAGCTGAACACACTACAAATCAATTACTTTTCTTAATCCACCAGAGAACAGTGGACACAGGGCAAATCACTGTGTCACGCAGGGGACCCTGCTCGCTGCGCCATTTGTCCTGCAGGGTCTCAGCTCCCACTCCTCGCCCAAGAACGCAGGACACGGTAAGGCCAAAAAGGAACACCCATGGAGCCATAGATAGGGGAGTCAAACCAATATATTCTTGCTGGCGGCTGGGCTGGAGACACAGGAAGCAGGATCTACATAATCTGCCTAACAGCAGTCCGCGCTTGCCAGCCACCACCTTCTTGCTAGCCCCCATTCCATTCCTGCTAGCGTAGCCACAGCCGTTATATTAGTGGCCAATGGCCTACGGGTTACAGCTGACGACCAACTAGCCACAGCTGCTGGCATCTGATCACAGTTGATGGCCATTTACTACCCGAGCCAGCACCTTTCTATGTGAGGCCGAGAGCCTGGAAACTGCTTTTTGGGGTTTTGTCCCCACACACTGCCTCCAAAATTGGGGAGAGAGATGGGCAGTAGAGAATCACAACTCAGTGGAGCAGGAGCTCAGGGGCATAGACCTTCAGGGAATTAGTTTCAGGGTAGGAAATCTAAGCTATAATTGACAAATTGCTGGGAGTTTAGAGTGAGAATTTAAAACTGTAAGAAGACTTAGTTATACAGATCCCCACATTTTTGTGATTTTTATCTCCAAGAGTCCTGCTGAGTTATCATAGTGAAGATTGGAGAAAAATCCCCTTGGGCTTCCAGGAGGGCGAGAAGAAAAGGAACCATTTTGAAATACACCAGAACACTTTGTTCTTCTCAATCATGCCTGCCCTTAGGAGAAGCTATTTAACCAGAACCTAAACTACTGGGTTTCATCAGAGCCTAACTGATCTGAGGGATAGAAGATAACCAACTCAACTCTGTCTAGCCTTCCTGTCTCGTCCAAAGAGGAAAAAGTAATCAAAATTGAAAAGCATTTATGAAGATCATAGCCCAAGGACACAGGCTCAGGAAAAGACTGTGACCTAATCATTGAACGATAGAAACTGAAAAGTGCTAAAAGACATATATGTTTCCATAAAAATTTCTTTTATTTCAAGGATATAAAATTCATTCAAACTTGCTCAAATGAAATGGGAAAGTCTTTTAAAGGAAGCAGGCAGGTTTTATGAGAACTCAGTGCGGGGGAAAACAGATTCTGAAGGCACAGGAAGGCTCTACCAAACCCTACATGTCCTTTTCCACCTCTTCCCACTCTGTGACTCTGGCCCTGCCACTGCACCCCTCATTCCTTCCATCCAAGCCTAATTGACCTGCTGGCTGTAATGTCAATATGCTAGGAGCCCTCCACCTTCAAAGCATTTGTGCAGGAGAATGTCCCTCCCTAGATACTAGCAGAGGTCACTGCTTTTTTATTCAGGCCTTTCTTTGCTCAGTGTCACCTGTCAGAGAGACCCTCACTGAAAACCTGATGTAAAACAACACGTGTACTCTTCCTCGTTCCTATCTTCCTTACCCTGCTTTTTCCTTCCTCAGTGTTACCTGTCAGAGAGACAGTCCCTGAAAACCTGATGTAAAGTAGTACACTTGTTTCCATCTTTTTTTTTACCCTGCTTTGTCTTTCCTCATAACACTTCTCCACACCTCAATTTTATATGCTTTTTTGTTTCTTTATTTTCTCTTTCCCCCCTAGACTGGCCCATGGTAGGTTCTTAGTAAATATTTTTTTGAATAATTAGATAACTTAAATGAATGAATGAAGAACAGATACTAAGTTAGCTTTAGGGAGCAGACTTTATATCTTCTCCTGTCTCTTGTTTTCTCTACTTCTCTCTGGGCATTTGCTCATTCTTCTTGTTCTTCCAATCAGCTTCTGACTCTCTGATCCCTTATGACTTTGGGGACATATTACCTAGTAACAGGCACCCAGCCTTGCTCCAATGATAGCTCTTCTCAAGTATTTATCTCCAACTTCTATTCCTTTCTCTGTCTCAGTTCAGGGACAATAGTTGTCCAGCAAAGGTTTTTATTTTTGGAGGGGTGGAGGTGGGGATAGGGGGTATCACAGATGCTGCTACCTGCTTTATGTACATTGAAATTCTTCTAGAAAGGAGTGTGGGAAGGAGGAGACAGGCACTTGTAATTTTTTTTCAAGGTAAGTTTTCAGGGGAAGGAAGCAAAGAAAGGAACTAATATTTATTTGTTGAGCTCTTGCTTTTTGCCACGTACTGTACTTAGCATATAGAATGCACATCACTCAACTTTTCTATCAGCTCTCCAAGCTAGATATCACCATTTTCACAGAGAGGTTATCCTATCATCATAGAATGTTAGACCAGAAGAGATGGAATGAAGATTCAAACCCTGGATGGCTGACTCCAAAATCAATGTTCTTTCCTTTCTAGCATTTTACATTTGAATAGAATTTACTTTAGGGTGAAAAAGGATGTGAGGAAGGGTTTAAAAAAGAAAGGAACATTTGAGAGAAGTCAAGTTTGGCATTGCCAGGCATGAGAGAAATGCATTGCTGATATAGAGAGAGTGTGAGCAAATAAACACAGAACAAGAAGGCAAGAAGAAGAAGCCTGTATTTCCTGAAACACACTAGGGGAGGAGGAAGAAATGGGGCTGAAAATTCACTTAGGATCAGATCATTGAGAGCTTTTAATGTCAGGCTAAGGACTTCGGATCAATGAACTTTGTATAACTGGTGGTAATAAATTTCCAAGAAACAACTATTCAAATTTTGTAACATACATTTTAGAAAGTGAGATTTTCTATTACTATAACATCTTAAAATATATAGGCTATATTACTCTTCTGCTATAACAAAATACCACAAATTGATGACTTAAACAGCAGAAACATTTTTCACAGTTCCAGAGTTTTGGAAATCTAATATTTAAGGGGCTAGCTGATTTAATTCTTGGTTGTAGATGGGTCTCTTCAGGCTGTCCTCTTTCTGTGTGCTCACATGGTCTTTCCTCAGTCCTTGTTCATGGAAGAGAGATAGAACACTCTGGTGTCTCTTCTTACGAGGACACTAAACTAGGACCCCACCCTCATGATCTCATCTAATTTTAATTACTGCCCAAGATTCTATCTCCAAATATCACATTAGGAGCCCAGGGATCGACATGAATTTTGTAGGGACACAAACATTCAGTCCATAATACAGATCAATCCAAATGAAATCAGAAATATACTTAACTATAAAGATAGCTTTAGAATGATGGTGTGCCTGATGAGTGTCTGTATCCTTCATGAATCAATATGACCTTCAGAGGGACCTGGCACCCAAAAAACAAGACTTGGAAATTTAAACTGAGATTCCAATACTGACGGGGCTCTTGTTACCAATGTTGTTCAATTTTAATTTTTCCAGTAGTTCTTTCTACACGTACAAAATATGAGCTGCTGTTCAAAACTTAAATGTTCCTCTTCAGCTCTTCTCCTTGCTCAATGTGGCCCTCAAATCCTCACTGATTGCCTCTTCCAACTGCCATCGATAAGGTTTATGAATCAGGAAGAAAGTCAATAGATAAAGAACTAGCTCATTTTTAGGAATCATAAAGCAGGGGTTTTCTGTTGTCCTGAAATATCCAAATAATCCATCCCCACAAATGAAATAATAAATCTCTCACCTGACCTCTTTGCTTTGCTTTTATCTTTATCTCATCCCAGGACAACTAGCTCAAAATCAGAAACTAATCTGTGTTTGAATGAAATACAGGAAGAAATGGAAGGGAATGAGCATTTTCCAAACACCTTTGCACCAGATAGCACATCAGACACTTTATATGTGTTTCATTTAAAAGTTACACAAACTCTACAGAGACTGTATATATACTTCTGTAACATAGATGGGAAAACTGAAGCTTAGTCACTGGTAAGTCATATAGCCAGCTGAAAAGCAGAGTCTCATGTACTGGCACGAATGTTACCTATGCTCCTCCCCACAAAATGGTAACATTGAAATCTGCAGAATTTTTGTCACTTAAAATAGGTTGAAGTCACTTTTTCCCCCTTCTTTCCCAGGCCCCACAGGGACAATTGCTTTTCAGGTTGGCATGGAGCCCCGTCGCCTCCCACCTGCTTTCTCATCCTGGGTTGGGGGTTGTAGGCAGAGCTGCTCTCTTAGAGTTCCCACACATCTTCACTATTTCTTTCTTTTCCTTTAATTTTATTTTGTTTAAATTATTTTTTATTTTCCAATTATAGTGACATTCAACACTATTTTACATTAGCTTTAGGTGTACAGCATAGTGGTTTGATATTTATATAATTTATGAAGTGATCCCCCTGACTAGTCTAGTACCCACCTGGCACTATGCATAGGCGGTAGGACAACTAAGTTCGTGAACTCATCCTAGAAATAGTGCTACATACCTCATTGCTGAATATCACTACAGTCGCCTTCAAAGCACTCCCCTTGGGAAGCTATACACTGATGCCAGCAGCTAGTCCACCCTTCAAAGCAATTTTGGAACTCTTTTTCTGGAATGGCCATTACAATGGCCATTGTGTTACACTTGATGTCCTGAATGTCATCAAAATGTCTTCCTTTCAGTATTTCCTCTACCTTTCGGTAAAGAAAGAAGTCACTAGGGGCCAGACCAGATGAGTAGGGAAAGTTTTCCAATACAGTGATTTGTTTACTGGTTAAAAACTCCCTCACAGACAGTGCCGTGTGAGCTGGTGCATTGTTGTGATGCAAGAGCCATGAACTTTTTGTGAAAAGTTCAGGTTGTCTAACCTTTTCATGTGGCCTTTTCAGCACTTCCAAATAGTAAACTTGGTTAACTGTTTGTCTAACTGTGTATACAAACTCATAATGAATCATCTCTCTGATATCAAAAAAGTTTAGCAACACTGTTGCAACAAGTTCTTGAACTTAATTATCAGACCTCATAGTTATTACCATGTTATTTATTGACCGTATTCCCTATGCTTTATTTTACATCCCCATGATCACCTTGCAACAACCAATTTGTACTTCCAAATATTTCCAACTTTTCATCCAGCTCCCAAACCCCCTCCCATCTGGTAACCATCCGTTTGTTTTCTGTATCTGTGAAACAGTTTGGGGTTTTTTATTTTTATTTTTTTGGTTGTTTATTTTGTTCTTTTGATTCCACATATGAGTGAGATCATACAGTGTTTATCTTTCTCTGACTGATTTCACTTGGCATAATACCCTCTGGGTCCATCCATATTGTCACAAATGGTAAGATTTTATTTTTCTTATGGCTTAGTAATATTCCATTGCACATGTGTACCACCTCTTCTTTATCCAATTGTCTTTTGATGGGCACTTAGTTTGGTTTCGTATGTTGGTTATTGTAAATAGCACTGCCGTGAACTTAGGGGTGCACATATCTTTCCTAATTAGTGTATTGGATTTCTTTGGATAAATACCCACAAGTGGAATTGCTGGATCATAAGGTAGTTCTATTTTCAATTTTTTGAGTAACCTCCAAACTATTTTCCATACTGACTGCACCAGTTTGCAATCTGACCAATAGGGCACAAAGGTTCCCTTTTCTCCACGTCCTCACCAACATTTGTTGTTGGTTGATTTATAGCCATTTTGACAGGTGTGGGGTGCTATATCATTGTGGTTTAAATTTGGATTTCTCTGATGATTAGTAACTTTGGCATCTTCTCATATCTCTACTGGCTATATGTATATCCTCTTTGGAGAAATGTCTATTCAGATCGTGTGCCCATTTTTTAATTGGATTTTTTTTGGTGTTGATTTGTATGAGTTCTTTATAAATTTTGGATATTAGCCCCTTATCAGATGTATCATTGGTAAATATCTTCTTCCATTCAGTAGGTTTTCTTTTCATTTTGTTGAAGGTTTCCTTCGCTGTTCAAAAACATTTTAGTTTGATGTAGTCCTATTTGTTTATTTTTTCTTTTGTATCCCTTGCCTGGGGAGATATTAGAAAAAAATGTTACTAAGAGCAATGTGATAGAGTTTACTGCTTATGTTTTCTTCTAGGAGTTTCATGGGTTCAGGTCTTACATTTAACTCTTTAATCAATTTTGAGTTTATTCTTGTATATGAAGTGAGAAGATGGTCCAGTTTCATTTTTTTGCATATATCTGTCCAGTTTTCCCAATTCCACCATTTATTGAATAGACTGTCTTTACCCCACTTTATGTTCTTACCTCCTTTATCATAGATTAAATGACCATATAAGCATGTTTTTATTTCTTGGCTCTCTGTTCTGTTCCATTGATCTATGTGTCTGTTTTTATGCCAGTACCATGCTGTTTTGATTACTATGGACTTGTAATATAGTTTGATATCAGGTAGTGGGATATCTCTAATTTTGTTCTTTTCTCTCAAGAATGCCATGGCTGTTTGGGGTCTTTTATGATTCTGTATAAATTTTAGGATTATTTGGCAAAAATGTCATTGGTATTTTGATAAGAATTGCATTGAATCTATAGATTGCTTTGTATAGCATGGACATTTAATGATGTTAATTCTTCCTACCCATTAGTATGGTACATGCTTCCATTTACTTGTGTCTTCTTCAATTTCTTTCTTCAATGTCTTATAATTTTCCAAGTACAGGTGTTTTACTTCCTTGGTTAATTTTATTCCTAGGTATTTTATTTTTTTGATGCAATTATAAATGGATTGTTTTCTTAATTTCTCTTTCAAAAAGTTTGTTATTGGTGTATAAAAATGCAACTGAGTTCTGAATATTAACTTTGTATCCTGCTACTTTACTGAATTAATTTATCAGTTCTGAGAGTTTTTTGGTGGAATTTTTGGGTTCTCTATAGTTATAATATCATGTCATCTGCAGATAATGACAGTTTTACTTCTTCCTTTCCAATTTGGATCTGTTTTATTTCTTTTTCTTGTCTGATTGCTGTGGCCAGTATTTCCAATACTGTATTGAATAAAAGTGATGAAAGTGGACATCTTTTCTTGTTCCTAATCTTAAAAATAAATGCTTTTGGCTTTTCCCTATTGAGTATGATGTTAGCTGTTGGTAGGTCATACATGGACTTCCTTACGTTGAGGAATATTCCCTCTATCCCACTTTGCTGAGAGTTTTTTTTTTTTTTTATAATAAATGAATGCTGCATCTATGACTACATGATTTTTATTTTTCATTTTTTTTATGTGGTGTATCACATTAATTGAATTGTGGATATTGAACCAAAGTGCATACCAGGAATGAATCCCACTTGATTGTGGTGTATGATCTTTTTAATGTATTGATGGATTCAGTTTCCTGATATTTTGTTGAGGATTTTTGCATCTATGTTCATCAGGGATGTCAGTCTATAGTTTTCTCTTTTTTTGTAATGTTTTTGTCTGGTTTTGGTCTCATACAGCGAGCTTGGGATCATCCCATCCTCTTGAGTTTTGGGGAATAGTTTGAGAAGAATAGGTGTTAATTCTTTTTTGAATGTTTGATAAAATTCACCTGTGAAGCCATCTGGTCCAGGACTTTTGTTTGTTGGAAGCTTTTTGATTACTGATTCAAATTCATTAGTAGTAATTGGTCAGTTCACACTTTCTACTTCTTCATGATTCAACCTTGCAAGATTGTATGCTTCTAGGAATTTATCTGTTTCTTCTAGATTGTCCAATTTGTTCACATATAATTGCTCAAAGTATTTTCTTAAAATGTTGTGTATTTCTGTGGTGTCCTTTGTCACTTCTCCTCTTTCAACTCTGATTTTATTTATTTGAGTTCTCTCTTTTTTTCTTGATGGGTCTGTTTAAATGCTTGTCAAGTTTTATCTTTTCAAAGAATTAGTTCTTTGTTTCACTGAATTTTTTTTTTGCCTGTATTTCATTTATTTCCACTCTGATCGTTATTATTTCCTTCCCTCTACTCACGTTGGGCTTTGTTTGTTGTTCTTTGTTCACTTCCCTTAAGTGTAATGTTAGATTATTTATTTCAGGTTTTTCTTGTATTTTGAGTTAGGCCAACATTACTATGAATTTCCCTCTTAGGACTGCTTTTGCTGTGTCCCATAGATTTTGGGATTGTGTTTTATTTTTCTCAAGGTATCTTTTGAATTCTTCCTTGATCTCATTGTGAATCCATTCATTGTTTAGTAGCATGTTATTTAACCTCCATATGTTTGTGTGTTTTTCTGTTTTTATCTTGTAATTAATTTCTAGTTTCCTACCATTGTGGTCAGAGAAGACACTTGATATAATTTCAATCTCCTTAAATTTATTGAAACTTGTTTATGGCTTAGCAAGTGGTCTATCTTGGAAAATGTTCTATGTGCACTTGAAAATACCATATGTTCTGCTGCTTTGTGGTGAAATGTTCTAAAATTATCAATTAAATCTCTCTGATGTAGTGTGCCTTCCCTACTCTGATTGTATTACTGTCAATCTCTCCCTTATGTTGGTAAATATTTGTTTTATATATTTAGGTGTTCCTATATTGGATGCATAGATGTTTGTAGTGTTTTGTCCTCTTGTTGGATTAATCTTTTTTTCATTATGTAATGTCCTTTGTCTCTTACTACAGTCTTTGTTTTAAAGTCTAATTTAACCAATATAAGTATTGCTACCCCCAGATTTTTAAAAATTTTCATTTGCATAAAATATCTTTTCCCATCTGTTTACTTTCAGTCTACATGTGTCTTTTGATTAGAAGTAGATGTCTTGTAGATAACATATGCATGGGTATTGTTTTCTTATCCATTCAGAAAACCTATGTACTTTGATTAGAACTTTTAATCCATTTATATTTAAAATGATTATGGATAGATACATATTTATTGTCATTTTGTCATTCATATTTATGCTCTTTGTTTCCCCCCTCCCCCCATGCACACACAGACACATACTTCTTTTTAAAGAAGTCCCATTGACATTTCTTGTAATACTGGCTTCATAATGATGAACTCTTTTATCTTTTTCTTGTCTGAAAAAATCTTTATCTCACCTTCAATTTTAAATGATAGCCTGGCTGTTTTTTTGTTTCCGTATTTTTGCTGCCTCTCTGTGTTCATTTCCATGTGTTAGGTCTCCCAGTTTTTGCTGATGGCCTTATGCAGTAGGTGTCCCAGTTTTTGCTGATGGCCTTATGCAGTAGGTGTCCAGTATGAACCAGTTGTGTTGTCCCCCGATCACCTGTGCTGTTTGTTCCAGGAGTGTCCCTTATATGGGGTGTATGTACCCTCCTGTTGTAGTTAGCCTTGATTACTTTTGATACATCAATGGTTCAGATTGGATTTGAGGTTGACTGTCTGTGAGGTTTGGCCATGCCCACAGCTTATGAGTTGCTGTATGGGGCTTACCCTACAGAGGAAAATTCATCCAATCAATATCATTTCCCTGTTAATACCACCATTTGGGTGTGCCATGTGTGAGCGCTCTGTTATCATCAGAAGCTGGCTTCCAGGTGTGTTGATTCTGGGACCTCTTGGGAGAGGCTCTTGTGCAGTCCAAAGTCAGCTGCTGCCTATTACTGTCCTGGAGCTACCTGGTAGGAGCTACAAAGCTATTCGCAGTTGGTCACTGCCTGTGCTGGACTTAAAGGTGTGTGGGAGAGTCCATGCTGAGAACCCAGGCCCGCTGCCACCATTACTGTGCCTGGGCAGCTTAACGAAACACCTAGGGAACCTGAGACCTGATGCACCATGCCAGCTGCCCATAAACCTCAGCTGCTGAAAGAGCCTTAGTCAGTACACAAATTGAGTGAGGAAGGGTCCCAGGTAGTCACCAGGGTGGAGTAAGTGTTCATCAGGTTAATGTAGGTTTAGGTATGGCACCAGTGCTGAGCCTGGAGCCCCTCGCTGAAGTCTCAGAACACATGGAGGCTAGCCACCGCCAACCTCAGGCCCACAAACCCCCAAGAGTTATCCAAGAAAGACTGCAGCATGGGTTAGGGATGGTTGCCACCATTGAAGGTGCCTTGGTGGTACACCAGCCAAGGCCTGCTCTTTGTTGCTGAAAGAGCTTCCTGTGGTGCGCAAGGTGGGGCTGGTTGCCTGGCCACCAAAAGCGCCTCAGGCAGTACAAAAGCTGAGCAGGTCAAGATCCCAGGTAGTCACCTCAGTGTGGTGAGTGGTATTCACTAGATTAATGCAGATTCAACTTTGGCGCCAGCGCTAAGTCCGGGGTCACTCCACAAAATGCCCAGAGCACACAGTGGCCAGCCGCCACCCACCTGGGGCCTGCAGACCATGGAGACTTGTCCAAGAAAGTCTGCAACTTGGGTTGGGGGTGGTCGCCCACCACCAAAAAATGCTTCAGGTGACACCCAAGCTGAGGCCAGGTGTTTGCTGCTGAAAGACCCTCCTGCAGTGCCTGTTGAGGTCTCTTAACAAGCCTTAGCAAAGCTTTAAAATTCCTCCTGCTCAGAATGCCAAAATACTGTTTATTAAACCACCTTCACCTAAAGGTGTTGTGAGATAGTTGTGGAAACTTGATCAGGCCCTCTACTTCAGCCCTACTTATCATTGAGATGTACCCAACTCTCACTCATGAGCACATTTTAGCTCTCCAGCTAAGAGCTACTTTCCCTCTTTGGAAAAATGCTTCTGCATGTACTTTTGGCATTTTGCTGCCATGCAGTTCAAACCTCGGCTTTCTTTCTCACTATTCTGAGCTTCAATTTCAAAGAAAAGAACATATTGTCCCTGAATTTCCCCCACCTTTTATCCGCCTCCCCCACTCACTCCAGTTCAAGCCATTGTTTCTCAGTCTAGTTGTGTAGGACACAGCTCCCTGGCCCATGGTGGTATTATGAGACTTACACTCCCCCTGGCTGAGGCAGTTGGTCGCCAGTCATCGGTTTGCTGTGAACTCTTGCCAGCTGCTGGCCACTCTTGATGGCTGCTGGCCATTCACGCTGGCCACTGGCCACTCATGGCAGCACACGGTAGCCCAAGGCAGCATACAGCAGCCAGAGGCAGCACACAGCAGCCTATAGCAGCTCACACCAAACTCCGGCTGCTCAGGGAAAACCTGCTTCAGGGAGAGCTGTTGTTCACAATCTTAGCTGTGGAGGGCGCAAGTCACTGGCCCATGTGGGAATCAAACCAGCGACCTCGGCGTTAGGAGCAAAGCGATCCAACCACCTGAGCTACCTGGCTGGCCCTGTCCCTGGATTTTTAACAGCTATTTTCATATTCCTCAGTCAATACCTGTCATACACCTACAAAATGAGTGCAACTAATATCTTAAAAGAGCCAGATATTTATTCCTGCTACAGAATTTTATACCAAAAAAATATTTGTAAAAAGAATAAAATAAAATAAAAAATAAAACAAAATCCTCCCCTTCTCTCTTCTCATGACACCTAACAAAACTAGGAGCAAAAGGCAGGTTTTTCAATGGTTATCTATTGCATGCATGATTTCGGGAAAATCTTAAATGGCAACCAGTGATTGTTTCCAGTATGCAAGATGAATACTAGAAATAGCAATGTAGTTCATCTTCTAGGGATGAGTAGAATGATTGAGTTTCACATGAAGTGGGATTAGTCCTTACAGTTAGTGAGCATATTTGCAAACTTCCTCTTGGATTTGTGTTGGGCTATACCTGAGACAAGCATGCTTTTTTTTTTTTTCCTGCCTCACACAGGTTATTGACAGAGTATGACAGCAATAAACTCCTTGTTATAAAGCTTTACCAATGGATCTACTTTTACTTCTTTCTAGCAGTTATTTTCCAAGCGCTTCTCTTTTTTCAACAAATTCTAACTTTATTTCCCAGATTTCTTCACATGAAATCATAAGGCTACAATAATTATTTATGTAGAATGTTGAAAAAAATACCTTAATAGCTTTGTAGAGTTTAAAGATCTTCAATACGTAACCTATTCATGGGCAATACTAAGTATTTTACTAGAATGTTGTGTAAATAAAGAACAAATGGGGGGATGACATCATAGGAACGGTGGCAGCGGGGCGCTCTTTTTGAATCCTACTCGGGATTTTCTGGCAATTGGCACATATAGCCCATTGAGGAGTTCTTTGCTCATCACGCAGAACAGTGGGGAGACTCGTGGAGGAATTACCTAAAGGGGCACGCTGATTGCGAGCAGGGGAGGAGGCAGGACAGAAAATTGGAAGCGCGCCACCACCACCCCCCCACGGCTGAGCCCAGGCCACGCGGCAACCGGCGTAACTCCTAGGACGGAGCGGAGACTCATGGAAGGTTTGCTTTGGGGTGCTCTAGTTGGGCGAGCAGGGGGAGGAGAGAGGAGGGCGAGAGGAAACACGGCGCGCTCTCCCCACCCCCCACAGTAGAGCCGTGGCCCTGCAGCGTGCCCACAGCAGCAGCGGCAGGCAGCACCCGGGGCTCTAGAGTCCCACGGGAGCCCAGGGTGCAGCAGAGAGCGCAGGGTCCAGGAGGTCGGCTCTTTCCCTGCATCCCACAGCTGATCACACCCGCCAGGGCGGGCAGCTCATGGGCCCTAGGGCAGACAAAGAACTCAGACGCCACACCTGGGCCCCTCACCCCGCTTTTCGAATCCTCCCACCGCCCTTCCAGAGACTTAAACTGACCCCTGAACTGAGGAGTAGTGTCAAATTGCAAAGGGGCATTTGTGATCAGGCGCTGAGAAGATTGGCAGCCAGCTCTGACCTTTGGAAGAGGCTGGGAGGAGGGGATTTTCACTGGACGAGAAGAGAGGAGACTCCCACACCCCCAGACACCACCTTTTCGGGTCTGCGGAAGGAGTGTGACAAGGCTGGCCTGGGAGAGAAAAGACCCCACCATCCCCAGCCCCCACCCTCTCTGGCTGGCCTAGGGCGGGGCGAGGGCAACTGCAGAAGCACTCCCTGAGTTCAGCAGTAAATGGGAGACGCAGCTCCCGGCTTTCAGCAGCTTAGAAATCTCCCGCCCGCCCCCTCCCACACACCCACGGAAGGAGGGCCCTAAGACTCGGGAGTACTGGGCACAGGGCTGGTGGAGCTACTCTCAGCGTGCATTTGTGCAGAAAAGGACAGAAACTGCACGGTCTCTCTGAAAACTGTCATCCAGACCCCTCAGCCCCTCGCATTTAAATCTACAGTCCCAAATTCACTCTGGGCACCAGGTGACCAGCGCTGCCTGCGCAACAGGCAGGGAACTCTTTGGCACAGCAGAGGACAACCTAGAGATTACTTGGTGAGCTTAAGCCAAGACTGGTGCTGCTTCCTGTTTTGCTTTGCTTGTTTTTTTTGTTTGTTTGTTTTGTTTTTTTTTGCTTGTTTTGTTAAGTTTTGTTCTGTCTTTATTTCTTTTATATCTTTGCCTATGTTGAATGGGGATTGTCGGTTGTATTTTACAAGTGAATGTACTTGATTTGTTTTCTTTGTTGTTGTTGTTGTTGTTGTACTTGGTAATTTGATTTGTGCTCAAACTGCCCTAACAGGGCCCAGTTTAAGAGGCACAAGATTCAACATATCCAGAAGCCAACTATAGACCAACCAGAGTACTACTGGGTTTGACCTACAAGTCACACACTCAGAGGGAATTCTCTGAAGGCACAAGAGCCCATAGAGGCCAAACCTCATTTAAGTGGCCAACCCTCACCCAGCAGAACACCCTGTGGTGGGCAGAGCCAAGTCTCACAACTAGACAGCCTAGGAGTTAAACCCACCTACTCACAAGCAAAAAGCAATTAAAGTTCTTCTTGAACAGGACAATATACTAAACACACGAGCCACCTTAGGAGCACACGCAGAGGAGAAGAACGAAGTAGTCCAAGTCAAATATAAAGGACACATACTACATGAGATAACCCAGCAAGAACTAAGAGCTCTAGAGGATCTTCCTAATACATCAAAGCAAACACAGAGAGTCAGTCAGAATGGGGAGACAAAGAAACATGTCCCAAATAAAAGAACAGAAGAAACCTCCACAACTGGAACCAAATGAAGCAGAGGTAACCAACGTTTCAGAGACAGAGTTCAGAACACTGGTGATAAGAATGTTTAAGGAGCTTAGAGAAGACATAAAGAAGGATAGAGAAATGATAAAGAACAACCAGTTAGAACTAAAAAAGGATGTAGAAATCTTAACAAACAACCAGCTAGAACTAAAGAACACAATTACCGAAATTAAGAACTCACTTGAAGGGATTACCAGCAGGTTAGATGAAGCAGAGGATCGAATCAGCGACTTAGAAGATAAGTTAGCAGAGATCACCTAAACTGAACAACAGAAAGAAAAAAGAATAAAAAACAATGAAGATGGGTTAAGAGACCTCTGGGAGAACATCAAGTGCAACAACATGCGCATCATAGGAATACCAGAAGGCGAAGAGAGAAGCATGGGATTCAGATCATATTTGAGATAATAATGTCCAAAAACTTCCCTATCCTGATGAAGGAAACCAACATAAAAGCCTAGGAAGTGCAGAGAGTTCCAACCAGGATAAACCCAAACAGGCCCACACCAAGACACATTATAGTTAAAATGGCAAAGGTTAAAGACAAAGAGATAATCTTAAAAGCAGCAAGAGAAAGGCAGAGGGTTACATACACGGGAACTCCCATAAGACTATCAAATGACTATTCTACAGAAATATTGAAGGCCAGGAGAGAGTGGCAGGAGATACTCAAAGTGATGGAAAACAAAGGCCTACAACCTAGATTGTTTTATCCAGCAAGGCTATCATTTAAAGTTGATGGAGAGATAAAGAGCTTCCCAGAAAAGAACAAACTGAAGGACCAAGCCAGCATTGCAAGAAATACTAAAAGGACTTCTGTAAATAGAAGAAAGATGAAAACAATCTACCACAAATTTAAAAATGACAATAGCTATGTACCTATCAATAATCACTTTAAATGTAAACGGACTAAATGCTCCAATCAAGAGACATAGGGTGGCTGAGTGGATAAGGAAGCAAGACCCTTGTATATGCTGTATATAAGAGACTCATCTCAGAACAAAAGACACACACAGGCTGAAAGTGAAAGGTTGGAGTAAGATATTTCATGCAAATGGAAGCGAGAAAAAAGCTGGAGTTGCAACACTTATATCTGACAAAATAGACTTTAAAATGAAGAACATATTAAAAGACAAAGATGGGCACTATATAATAATAAAGGGATCAATCTGACAAGAGGACATAACCCTAGTAAACATCTATGCACCTAACATAGGAGCACATAAATATATAAAACAGGTACTGATGGACGTAAAGACAGAGATCAACAGCAACACTATCATAGTAGGGGACTTCAACATACCTCTGACAACAAGGGACAGGTCCTCCAAACAGAAAACAATATGGAAACAACAGCCTTAAATGATACTTTGGACCACTTGGATATAATCGATATTTTCAGAGCATTTCACCCCAATGCTGCAAAATGCACGTTCTTCTCAAGTGCATATGGAACATTTTCCAAGATAGATCATATGTTAGGCCACAAAACAAGCCCTGATAAATTTTGGAAAATTGAAATCATACCAATTGTCTTCTCTGACCACAGTGCTATGAAATTAGAAATGAACTACAGGAAAAAAAAACCAGGAAGACACACCAATTCATGGAGGCTGAATAACATGTTACTAAATAATGAATGGGTCAAGCAGGAATTCAAAGAAGAAATCAAAAGATATCTCGAGACAAATGAGAATGAGAACACAATGACCCAAAATCTATGGGATGCTGCGAAAGCAGTCCTAAGAGGGAACTTCATAGCACTGCAGGCCTACCTGAAGAAACAAGAAACACCACTAATTGACAGTTTATTTTCGCATTTAAGTGATCTGAAAAAAGAACAGCAAAATAAACCCAAAGGGAGCATAAGGAAGGAGATAATGAGAATCAGAGCAGAAATAAATGAAATAGAAACCAGAAAAACAGTACAAAATATCAATGAATCAATGAGTTGGTTCTTAAGAAGATAAACAAAATTGACAAACCTTTAGCCAGACTCATTTAAAAGAGAGAGAGGACCCAAATTAATAAAATCAGAAATGAAAGAGGAGAAGTGACAACAGACACCACAGAAATACAAAAAATTTTAAGAAATTACTATGAGCAACTATATGCCAACAAATTTAACAATCTGGAAGAAATGGACAATTTTCTAGAGGCGCACAACCATCCAAGGCTAACTCAAGAAAAAACAGAAAGCCTGAACGGTCTGATTACCACTAGGGAAACTGAATCAGTAATCAATAATCTCCCAACAAACAAAAGCCCTGGACCAGATGGCTTTACAGGTGAATTTTTCAAAAGGTTCAAAAAAGAATTATCACCTACTCTCCTCAAGCTCTTCCTAAAAATCCAGAAGGAAGAAAGACTCCCAAACACTTTTTACGAAGCCACTACCACCCTGATCCCAAAAGCAGACAAAGACACCACAAAACAAAACAAAACAGAACAAAACAAAGAAACTACAGGCCGATATCTCTAATGAACATAGATGCAAAAATTCTCAACAAAATATTAGCTAACAGAATTCAGCAATACATTAAAAAGATCATACACCATGATCAAGTGGGATTCATCCCTGGTATGCAAGTGTGGTTCAACATCCGCAAATCAATTAATGTGATACACCACATTGACAAAATGGAAAATAAAAATCACATGATCATATCAATAGATGCAGAAAAAGCATAGGATAAAACACAGCAATCATTTATGATAAAAACCCTTAAGAAAGTGGGAATAGAGAAATCATATCTGAACATAATAAAGGCCATATATGACAAACCCACAGCTAACATCATACTCAATGGGGAAAAGCTAAAACCATTCCCCCTAAGATCAGGAACAAGACAAGGTTGCCCACTTTCTCCACTTCTATTCAACATAGTGCTGCAAATTCTAGCCACAGCAATCAGACAAGAAAAAAACAAAAGGCATCCAAATTGGTAAGGAGGAAGTAAAATTATCATTATATGCAGATGATATGATACTACATATAAAGAACCCTAAAGACTCCACCAAGAAACTATTAGAACTGATAGATGAATTTAGTAAAGTAGCAAGATACTAAATTAATATTCAGAAATCAGTTGTATTTGTATATACCAATGATAAAATATCAGAAGGAGAAATTTAAAAAAACAATTCCATTTACAATTGCTCCAAAGACTATAAAATATCTGGGAATAAATCTCACCAAAGATGTAAAAGATCTGTACTCAGAAAATTATACGATAATTTTGGATAGATGGAAACACATTCCATGTTCATGGATAGGAAGAATTAATATAGTTAAAATGTCCATACTGCCTAAGGCAATATACATATTCAATGCAATTCCTATCAGACTACCAATGACGTTTTTCACAGAAATAGAACATATAATCCTAAAATTTATATGGGACCATAAAAGACCCCGGATAGCCTCAGCAATCTTGAGAAATAAGAACAAAGTGGGAGACATAACGATACCTGACTTCAAACTAGACTACAAGGCTACAGTAATCAAAACAGCATGGTACTGGCATAAAAATAGGCATATAGATCAATGGAACAGAATAGAGAGTCCAGAAGTAAATCCTTGCCTATATGTACATCTAATTTATGACAATGGAAGCAAGAATGTACAATGGGACAAAGACAGTCTGTTCAATAAGTGGTGTTGGGAAATCTGGACAGACACATGCAAGAAAATGAAGCTGGACCACCTCCTTACACCATATACAAAAATAAATTCAAAATGGCTTAAAGACTTAAATGTAACATCTGAAACTGTAAAATATCTAGAAGAAAATATAGGAAGAACCCTCATGGACATTACCCGGAGTAAGATTTTCACTGATATATCCCTCGGGAAGTAAGAGAAAAAATAAACATGTGGGATTACATCAAACTAAAAAGTTTTTTCACAGCAAAGGAAACCATCAATAAAACAAAAAGGGATCCTACTGAATGGGAAAAGATATTTGCCAATGATATATCTCATAAGGGATTAATATCACAAATCTATAAAAAACTTACTCAACTCAACTCCAAAAAAACAAACAACCCAATTAAAAAATGGGCAGAGGACTTGAGGAGACAGTTTTCTAAAAAGGACATACAGAAGGCAAGAAGACATATGAAGAAATGCTCAACCTCATAACCATCAAGAAATGCAAATAAAAACCACAATGAGATACCACCTCACTCCAGTCAAAATGGCTATCATCAATAAATCAACAAACAACAAATGCTGGCGTTGATGTGGAGAAAAGGGAACCCTAGTGCATTGTTGGTGGGATTGCAGATTAGTGCAGCCACTATGGAAAACAGTATGGAGGTATCTCAGGAATCTGAAAATGGAACTACCCTATGATCTAGTAATTCCAATCCTAGGCATCTACCCGGAGAAATCCAAAACTCCAGTTCAAAAATCAGTATGCACTCCTATGTTTATCGTAGCACTCTACACAATAGCCAAGATATGGAAACAACCGAAATGCCCATCGGTAGATGACTGGATTAAGAAGCTGTGGTACATTTATACAATGGAGTATTACGCAGCCATAAAGAAGAAAGAATTCTTATCATTTGCAATAACATGGATGGACCTAGAGAATATTATGTTAAGTGAAATAAGTCAGAAAGATAAAGACAAGTACCATATGATCTCACTTATATGCGGAATCTAAAGAAAAGAATAAGTGAATGAACTAATAAGAAACAGTTTTGGGGACAAAAAGACAAAACCGAGAGTTGTTAGATGGGTGGGGGTGTGGGGATAAGGGGAAAGGTGAAGGGATTAGGAAGCAGCTGGTAACCACAAGATGGCCTCACGGATTTTTGAAAATTAATTTGGGGTACGTATTCAATAATGTTGTAAAGATTTTGTTGGGTATCCGATGGACATGTGTCCTATTTGGGAGACCACCTCAGGGATACTGTGGATGTCTGATCATGGCACTGTACACCAGAAGCTAAACATTAATGAATGCCAACTATAATTTTATATATATATAATGTGATGGCTCGGTGTGAGGTCGGAGGGATAGTGGATAGGGGGAGGGGGGTTCACAGTGTGAGGGATATAAATGATGAACGTCTAAGTATTATCTTGTCTTCTTGTACACCTGAAACTAATAAAATAAAATTTAAAAAAAAGAACAAATGAAAATTCATGCTGTGAGTTTGTTGTCTGTGCGTATATTTTCGGTATACTGAAACTAGTTCATACTCAGTTCTTTGAACTAAGTCATTGTCCTTCTACCAGAAAGCTGATCATCCATGTGACTTTTAATAAGATGAGATGAGAAGTGATGATTACATGTGGACACAATTTTTTTCTCCAAAAAAATTATTTACTAGATCTATATAAATAAATATAACATTTTATTAAATTAATAATGTTAATAGCTGAAGAGACATTAGTTGGATGGCCTTTCCTCCTCCTCTTTCCATAAATTCTCAGCTGTGTCATTTGAGTAGAATTGCTCTCATACCCCACTGAAGGAGTGAGACTTGACTTAAGCTCAGTTGCTGTGCTCCATCCCTTTGGGATTTGCTGTGGATGAACACATGTTGCAATTTGAAAAAGAAGCTGACTCTTTCTTCTTTGGGAGCTACCAGAGGAGAGTTACTTTATCTGCATGGTGTGCTCTGGGTTTAAGGTCTGAACTGCTGCAGCTGTGATACTGCCAGACGCGGAGTGGGCCTAGAGAGGATGGCCACACGCAAAGGGAGCCAATACTGCATAGAACTGCAGAGAAGGAACGCCCGAGCTTAACGATCTGGAAAGGTCTGGA
Organism: Rhinolophus hipposideros; assembly: GCF_964194185.1. Taxonomy (NCBI): domain Eukaryota; kingdom Metazoa; phylum Chordata; class Mammalia; order Chiroptera; family Rhinolophidae; genus Rhinolophus; species Rhinolophus hipposideros. The sequence goes on from NC_138059.1 coordinate 52,585,371, forward strand.
TGAAACCTCTTCTGAAGCTAAATACGCTATGATTTATTACATTAATCAATATTTTACCAGGTTTTTTCAAACTGTCTGCATTATGCTTTCCATTTTTGGTGACTAAAGGGTGCTAATGGATGCAACCTTCCAGATATCTAAGAATCTTTATTCAAATAAAAAATAATAATTTAGCCAAGGTACTTTTGTGGAGGTCCTCAGCTGCTCCTTAAAGAGGAGCAATCATTTAACAAGTATTTATTGAACACATATTATGTGACAACCACCCTGTCTTCAAAAAGAGTATCTCCATTTTTACTACGTCCACATACTTATTTTGAAGAAACTATTATGCATTAAATATCTAAACTACTGATTTAGTGTAACATCCTCATCTTGAAGATTACAAAATTGATTTATCTAAACTCTCACAGTAAAATTCAGAATTAGAGAGAAATTCCTGGTTTTTTGATCCACTGTCCAATGGCGTTTCATTACGCTCTACAGCCTCCTCACATTGACTGTTACCACCTTTGCTAATAATTATGACATCATCACTTTTCTCAGGCTTTAATTATCCAAATCACTTTGGTCTGCAAAAATTGAATCTGAAAGCTAACAAGAAATGACTTTCCTATGAAATTTCTAGCACTTCCTATTTTCAGACAGGCTAGAAATACCCTGTGAACAGCCTTTCTCATAAGATTTGGCATCTGCCTCTGCTATGATCAGAAATAAGAATTATAGAGGTTGGAGAAAATCAACTACAAAAATATACCTGAAAAATCTTAGGTCTACATACACATGGGCACTTTTAAATATCATACCCAGACCCTGATATTGCCGAAGCTCTCTTGATTTTTCCTATAAACCAAATATTTATCCTGACTTGTCTTGTTTTCAGAGTAGTCATTTGTTTATGTGTGATAACACTAATTTCAGAATTGATACGAAAACCTTTTGTTTTAAAAAATCAGACTCAGGAATGATTGTTGACTGACCATCTTCTAAAGGCCTTTCTCCCAAAGAAAGCCACAGGGTCTTCCTGGAAATACCTCTGTGTTTCTTTGTGTCCCAATAAGTAATAATTCAAGTGATTCCTGAGAGGATTCAAGTAGACAATGATGACATAATATTAGTTCTTCAGAAACATAATTTTCTTCTGTAGTGGGATAGTAGGGCTCAGATGTATTAATATTTTAGCTGTAATCCTGGGAGTATTCATTATACTAAACCTCTCTGTTGTGATTAGCTATGTGTTCTGTTGAATTAACATGCTTTTAATTAATTGTGTGTAATATTAATTCTCTTTGATACCATATATGATTTTCATGTGCAAATAAACCCTGACTAATCTTGTTTTCCATTACTGGCTGCTTTCCTTTAGTAGCTATATGACTTCTTGGGGCTGAGGAGCTGGCCTTTCCACCTGTCTGTCTAATCAGTATGCTCATCCATTATGGATCAGCAAGGTACAAAATATATTTTGACCTTAAAACTCATTCAAATACATTATTTTAATTTTGATCAAGTAGTGAGGGTGGCAACTTCCCTGTCCAATTTTAAAGATTGTCTTTGGGGATTGGCCTTTAAGGAGGAGAGTAACTTCCAAATATTTTATATGAATGGAGTGTTGGGAAAATCAACTGAATGAATAAGTAGAAAAGGATGTATTTAAAAAGGAAAAAGGAAGCACGTACTGAAGAATGAGATATCCAATTTTAACAAGGAAAAAGGCCATTTCTCTTTCTAATTCTTAACTTTGTAACACTTCACATAGATATTTAATATAGGAAATTCTGGATAAGGTATATAGACAGGAAGATAGATACTAACATATGTGTGTATATATTTAACTATGAGACATTGTTAATAAACAAATAACTCCAAAAAGTTCATCTAAGTCAAGAAACAAATAGTCAGCAGATTTAAAAATGTATTAGAGTTAAAAGTCTAGAGAGGCATAAAAATGTATTTTACAATGACAAGTATTTATTGAGTCAATTCTAATTACTTTGATCCTGTCCTTTAGCCATCATTACTCTACCAGTAAGTTATTAACATTGTTGTTTATAACATTTAGATAGTGGGTAGGATGTCACAAGGTATTGAATTTGTTCAATTGAGTCTTTTCTAACAATCCACACTTAAATACATCCACTCTGGAAATTTTACAGTTGTTACTGATATAATAAAAAATGAACACTGCTCAGGGTTTTATAATTGTGAAATTATGTCAATAATATTTTCTATGGTATGGGGACCATCAGTGATTCCATACAATGTGCTAAGCTAAGCAGTGTATCTTAGTTTTCTGTTTGTAAATCTTCAAAATACAAATTAATTTCACTCATTGGCTTCACCTGATTTATTTAAAAAGCACAACTGTAGCCAAATCCTATTTTACGAGTTGATATGTCTTTTCATTGGTGGCAAAGAGTGAGAAGTTCTGTCCTGATCCCTCAGGGGACTCTGATTAGCAGCTAGCTACGCGGTAATTGATCCAGTGTTTCTGAGTGAAGATCATTGTCCTCTTTTGCACATTCCTCATCTTTTACAGGTCTTAATATTTATGTTTTAAACACACTGGGAGACACAACTATCCTTAAGAATGACTTGACAGGAACACTTTGCTACAACCAGGTAGCTTGAGGGCTTCAGCTAATTTTGATTGTCAACAGGCTTATTTTCAGGGTTCAAGTGCAACACAAGATTCAGGAGTCTAGAGCTTATATCTATTCCTTCTGTTGGTCCTAGAATCATAGCATGGCAAATCTTAACTTCCCTTCTCAGATCCTTTTCTTCCCCATAAGGTACCTAGTGTAGCATACCTATCACCTATGAAAAAAGCTGTAGACTCCCCATTTGCTTAATTCAAAGAAGTGAATTGATCTACTCCATTTCTGAAAGCAGGAACCTAATCCTATATTGCAAAGAATAAAGTCCAACTAACCTCCATGCCCTTGGGCTCAACCGGAAGTAGCGTCTCTATGAATGAAGCACATGCCAATTTTGTTTATAATTTTCCTATTCAAAAACATATTTGTGTTGAATACATGATGTGATGTTTGTTCAGTAATTAATTACAGGGAATTTCAAGTTCGTGGGGAGGTTGTAATGGGTGAGCAGTTCACACAATATCCACTATGTCTCCCTAGCAAGTTAAGTGAACCAAATTTCTCATTTGAATCTGCCTTCTGAGAGTTCTTTCGGGGGGACTACAATTTCTTGTTCTTCTTCCTATGTGAAGTAGACAATTGGACCTAATCTTTATAAATTTTAGAAAATAAAAACTGCATTTCAGTAGAGAAATCATTTTGCTAGGCTTTTTATGCTTTCTAATTTAGTTATTCACATTAATCCTCTGTACATTTTTTAATATACTTATGCAATTCCTTAAGATTGTCCCGTTGTCCAAAATAATATCTATATATTTTGGTGGATATTTTACTAATGTCTGTTTATTATCACCCTAAAAAAATTTGTCATGATTCAGTTTAATTTAATTGAATTCAAATTCTCCTGAGACTATTTATGTAAAAGATTATCACATCTTTATTCTTCCTGACAAGTGGTTTATTATGCATCCACAGTTTATCTATTACACACACTAGAGCATTTCAGAAGCAACAGAAACATTAAAACATTAAATACCTATTATAATTCTGGTTGAGTGTTGCTGGGTTTTTTCTTTGGTTTGGTGGGATTTTTTGTTTGTTTCTTTGTTTGTTTCTTTTTCTTTTTTGAAAGTGCAGTATGAGAGAAAAGAGAATTATTCCATCATTACTCATTTTAATTTTTATGTTTAGTTATATCTTTTTATCAGAATACTTAAAAACACTTTAAATCTACATCTAATTTATGAAGAAGTTAAGCTGAAATGTAAAGCCACTGGGTTTTTCAATTACTTCCAGTTTTATTAGACAAACAATAGGGAGTTTTCATTTCCACTGCCTTTCACACCTTTATTTTCTGAGGCATGCATGAATCACCTCGGTTTGCTATAATATTCTTTCTCAAGGAATTTGGAAATTTAATTAGGAAAAAGAAGTTCAGCAGCCACTGGAACAGGGCCCAGTTCTCTCTAGGACTTCAAATGGAGCTCCTGCTGAAGTGGTGCAGCAGAAGGACATGGGAGGTGAGCATGGGGTCTCTGGGCACTTCAGGATCTGCTCTCTGTGCTCCCATTGAAGAACGAAAGCCCAAGGAGCCAATCTAGAGGAAGATTAAGGGTAGTGGGGATCAAGTGCTGTAGAACACAATTTGTTCATATCAGTACCAGAAACATTTATTCTACAGCAATTAAGATTTCAGTAATGGCTCCGACTACAGTTACATTTTGGGTTAGGGTTAGTGTTAGGATTAGAGGTTGGGTCATGATTAGGTTTGAGTTAGGTTTAGAGTTAGTGTTAGCATTAGGGTTAGGGTCAAGATTAGATGTTAATGTTAAAGTTAGTGCTAGAATTAGGAATAAAGTTAGAGTTGAAGTAAAGTTAGAATTAGAGTTAGGGTTCAGGGTAAAAAAACAAATTTAAGATTTTGGTGGACCCATTTTTCACTGGCCATCTTGAGTATATTCCATTTAGATTCATGGTTTTGAAAATTATCTTTTCCTTGTGTACTTATCTTCTTGTGAAATTTAATTGCATATAGTGTAATAAATATGCCACACTATTTCATGCCTCTTTATTCTTAGAAATTCTACTTGCTCTGCATGGAATAGAATCTCCACTCTGCTTGTTCAATGAATTTCTACTAATTCTTTAGGAATCTTCATCACACATTATCTCTTCCACAAAGCCATCTCTAATTCCAGAGGTTTAATTATACTCTTACATGACTTTGAATCCCTATTCTATCTTGTATGTATTGTCAATGTGTTTTTCATACTATATTCCTAGTACTTGTGTTTGTTTGTCTAAAATGGACTAAAAGCTTTTTGAAGAAATGATTCACATGTTTTCCACGTTTTTATGCTCATCTCCCAGTGCGAAATAAAGCCCAAATCCATTGTAAACCTTTCCATGCTCTGGGCATGTGATGATAAGTACCCATGAGAAGAATATGGAATGAAACTTCCAAAGCAGATTTGGCAGTAAAATTTATACTTGCAATTTTCCTAATAGTGCTCACGCTGCTGGTTATGGGATGTGGGTTTGTTGTGACTACAAGTATGTGAGGCCTTTACAGGGAGGGCAAAGAAAGAGTAAACCCTGAAAAGGAGTGAGAAATATTGTGGTGGGAGAAGGTATTTCTGACATATAAGCCTTGGTCACAACTCTTATTTGAGTGAGGTCGGAGACCATCAAAGCCTTGTCCCCATGATGCTGGCTAGAAAAATCACATCACAAAAATCTCCTATGGCACAGTGACCCAGAACTTGTATTCATGTCACAGACACAGTCCAGGGGATCCTGGTATAAACTACACTTAGGACCCAGCCTTCCTGGCTTCCAGTGCACTGGATATTTTAGTCTCACTGTAGTGCCTCTTGATTATGAAACCTAAGCTTCTGTCTTTTCAGAACAACACAGAACAGTAATAGACCTCAGAAAGCATAAAGAAAATTTTAAGGAGATTGATTGTGTTGAATTTGAATTCAATTGATCTATATTGTTGTATAATCATAAATCCGTAGATTCAACCTAGTGGTTCATTTCAAAGTCAGTATTCTCTTCAAAGACCATGATGTCATTTCTTTATTAAAATTCCACTTTTGTGTTTTTATTAGAAATGCTCTCTTATTTATTTTGACAATACTGATATTAATTTCCTATTTCTTACTTTTGTATTTTAATAACTTTTCTGCAAAGGAAAATATTGTTTGAATACAGAGATTATTTTACTTGGTATCCAGGACAATTAGGAGACAAAATTTCAAAACAAATTATTACTCCCACTGAGCTAGGTAAACAACGTTGCAAATAACTTCACTGAATTATCTAAAGGTACAAAAAGCAAAGAAAACAGAGAGGCAGAGAGAGACAGAGATAAAATATGAAGGAAAGGTATATTAAAAACATATATACAAAGTCTATAAATGTATTAAAGAAGGACTGAACATCAAACTTAATCACATGTGTTTTTTTTTATACAAAATTGCTTTCAATAATGATGCGATTTCTTGCCATTCTATCCAAAAAAATGGATACAAGTGGGCACTTTGTTCAACATTGCTCAAACAGTAGTTTGAAGTAATCAGAAGTGTCTGGATGCTGATGGTTACCACTTTGAGCACCTCTTGTAATTGCAGAAGTCACATGTGACTTTGCATTCATCTTTTGTTATTGGTAGATGTTGAGTATTACAATTTTAATAGTTTTCCTTTTTAAAAATATGTATACATTTTTTGGCACTCTCTATATAAATAGAAATTACTTCGTGTAAAAACATTTCCCCAACATTAAAGGACTTAGAATATTGATTGGAGAAGGTTTATTACTAAATAAAGATACTGTGTCAAATAATGTGGTTGGCTCTGAAAATATATTTTCTCTATAGATGCCTATATGACAAGGAAGTCACTAGTTTCATTTTGTGTGTGTGTGTGTGTGTGTGTGTGTGTGTGTGTGAGCTGTGATTTGGGTACAGTGATACCAAAATGCAACATGTGCATGCACACACGCACACACCCACACACACACACTTGCACCCCTGCTTTTTTAAAATAATAGTTTTCTTTTATCTTTACTGTATTCCTTCTTTTTCCCAAGTTATCTTTTCATTCCCTTTGCAAACATACAAAAACATGTTTGGTCAAATGTACATTAAAAAAACAAACAAACAAACAAAAAAAAAAACCCTGTGTGGGCCAGTAGAGAGTAAATGCAAGAGGCTACAAGAGAATTAATTCCAGGTTATGACACATCATCAAAGTGGTGGAACAAAAACAAACCCACGATGAGTTCCAAAGGGCAGGCAGTATTCAATTACATCATTATGACCTCTTCTCTGCCTATTTTTGGTAGATGTATATATTACTTTCCTAGGGTGGCCATAACAATTTAGCACAAACTGGGTGGCTTAAAATAACAGATATTGATTCCCATAGTTCTATAGGACAGAAGTCTGAAATCAAGGTGCTGTCAGGGGTGCTATGCTCCCTCAGAAGACTCTAGGGGAGGATCCTTTCTTGTCTCTTCCAGCACTCCTGGTGGTCCGTGGCTTGTGGCCACATTACCCCATCCTCTGCCTTTGTCTTCACATCACCTTTTCCCCCTTGTGTTTGGGTGTTCTTTTCTTTCTCTTATGAGTGTACTCTAATTGGATTTAGGTCCCACCCTAATCCCGGATGATTTAAACTCAATCTTTACCTAATTACATCTGCAAAGACTCTATTTCCAAATATAGTCTCATTCTGAGGTTCGAAGTGGACATGAATTTTGGAGGAACAATATTCAAACCATTATATTGTGTGGAAAAAGGTGTCTGTAAAGGTGCCCCTTATTGTAGGTCCTGTCCACATGCATGGCTTGGTGCTCATTGCTGCTCCTTTGGCCCTTCCCAGCAGGACATCTTCTTAGCCATCCTCCAATGCCAGCAAACCTCAGCTGTGGGAGTCAGTTCCTGGCAACCTGCATTTATGCAACCTGCATTTAAATATATCCTTGACCGAGGGTCTCTGCCCTCCTCTGTGATTTGCTCTGATTTCCCAGGCATGTGTGCACACCTGGAATAATGGACTCTTGTGCCCAGAAGAGCCCTGACTTGTACCATTCCCTCTCCTTGCAAAGGAGCATCCAGGAGTAGGGACGGGAAGCCTTTGCCTGAGGTTGTGTTATATCTGGCACACACTCTGCACTGAAGCTAGTCTAGGGCTGGTGGCCTCATGTTGCTCTGTCGTGCACGTTCAGCTCTTCATTATAATATTCTTTCCTTTCTTCTTACTTGCTCTTTTCCAAATCTGAACTGACCCCTCACAAAAATCTTTCCCCACTCATTTCTTATTTTGTCATCCTTGACTTATATGAATTTTATGTGTTACTCTCTACATCCCCAAAGCCCTGAATTGAAACATATCCGTAGTTTGTGTTTTAATTGCTGAGTGATATTCTGTGGTGTGGATGTATCATAGTTTGTTTGATCATTTACCCACTAAAGATGTCTGAATGGTTTCCAGTTTGGGGTTACTGTGAATAAAGCTGCCATGAACATTTTTTAATGTGTGAACTTAAATTTTCATTTCTCTGGGATGAATACCCCATACTACAATTGCTGGGGCATATAGTAGTTTTATGCTTTATTATCATTTTAATGTTTGTAGAATTTGAAGTGATATCCCCTCTTTCATACCTAATATTGACCAGTCTTATTTTTAACTTTATCGATTTTATGAATCTATTTAAAGTACTTTTTTTTCCAATTTTAAATAAACAGTTTTAGATTTACAGAGAAGTACAGGGGTGGCACTCAGTTCCTATTTATCCCTCACACTTGGTTTGCCCTGTTAACAGCTTACATCACTATTAACAAGACTTTGGGCTTTATTCGAATTGTGCTGGTTATCCATTAACGTCTGTTCCAGGATTCCATCCAGGATACCACATTACATTTAGTGATCACGTTTCCTTAGCTTTTTCTTAACTGTGACCGTTTGTCAGACTTTCCTTCTTTCTGATGACCTTGATGATGCTGAGAAATACTGATCAGGTATTTTGTAGAATGTAACTCAGCTGGGACTTACCTGATGTGATCCTCATGTTTAGACTGGAGTTACAGATTTTGAGGATACAGAGGAGAAGTTTCTTTATCCCATCTTATTAGGGTTACCTGCTATCAATGTGATTGATCACTGCTGATGTTGACCTATATCACCCAGCCAAGGAAATGATTGCCAGGTTCTACACAGGAATGTTTCTTCCTTGGAAAAATCACTCTTCTTCCCTTCCCATGCTGTATTCTTTGGCAGCAAGTTATTAACAAGTGCAGGTTACACTCAGGGTGAGGGGAAGAATTAAGCTCCTTCTGAAGGGTTTCATATGCTTTCAATTCTCCTATTTCCACCTCACGTACCAGTGTCTAATATAAATAAAACTCTTCCTTATTCAATACTATAGTAATTTAAAAATTTGTCTAAGTGTTCATATGGAAATGATGTGTTTTCTGCCTTTTTATTGAAAATGTACATTTCATCTATGTCAGGGTTAAACAGATTTTTATTGGCTGGCTTAGGGACTTAATCACCATTTATCATTTTTTTTCTTATGGGAAAATGCATTTTAAGAACTAGTGACTCACTAACATACTTCACAAACAAAACACACTTACCATTTAGAGACTATTATGAAATATGGAAAGGAACCCAGGGCTCCCTCTACTTCTCTGAATCAAATCTAAACCTGTGTTCTCAGCTTCTGAGACACTTTATTTTAGAACCTAAATTGCATCCATTTTCTTTTCTTTTACTCAGCTTGCGTTGTTATGACAATTTGGAAATTAAAACATTGGGACAGTTCAACCCTCCAAATTATTCTAACAATCATTTTTGGTACTTATATTTCTTAGCACTTGTTTGCTCCTTCCCCAACTTACTCCCAAATTTTAAATTCCTTAGTATTGCTCTAAATTTTGTCTAATAGCCATTTTTGTTGATTTTTTAGCATTTCAGAAGTCTTTATGCTTTTGGAGATTTAGCCTTTTGAAAGCCACTGAGTGGTATTATAGAACTATTATAGTTCTAATTGTTCCCAGAAGAGGTGCAGACTATTTGTCTGAGAAATCTTTTCCCAGAATATTTATCAAATGCCTGTTGATATGCCAGACACTGTGCTAGGCTCTGGGCACAGAGGATATACATGGAGGATTGATGGCATATCATAAATTATAAAGAGTCTTATATAAGGTTTCCCTTTAATTCTCTACTTTGCTGCCAGAATGGTCATTCTAAAATGCAAAACTAGTCATGCCACTTTTTAATTTTAATTTTATTTTATTGGGGAATATTGGGGAACAGTGAGTGTGTTTCCCCAGGGCCCATCAGCTCTAAGTCATTGTCCATCAATCTAGTTGTGGAGGGCACAGCTCAGCTCCAAGTCCAGTTGCCGTTTTCAATCTTTAGCTGCAGGGGGCGCAGCCCTCCATCCCATGCAGGAATTGAACAGGCAACCTCGTTGTTGAGAGCTTGCGCTCTGACCAACTGAACCATCAGGCCACCCTCCAGAAGTTTAGCAGCAGCAGCTTGTTGTCTTCAATTTAGTTGTGGAGGGCGCAGCTCACTGGCCCATGTGGGAACCGATCCTGCAACCCTGTTGTTTACAGCTCGCACTCTAACCAACTGAGACACCCAGCTGCCTGTCACTTTTTAATTGTAAATGAGTCAAGAGTCTCATAGTTTTTTGGGGGAAAACCCCATTAATTCTCTTAATTTATTCCATAAGAATTGTGATACTGGGCAGTCTTTCAAAGTCTCATTTGACTCTCTCTCTCTCTCTCAAAAGGTCTGTCTGGGTTCTTTTACAAATGTGTCATGAAGTCTTAAGGCAATTGTCTTTGAAAATTATAGGTTATAACATAATTTTATTTCCTCTTGGATGTAAACTTTTTTATTTCATTTTTTATACATTAAATTAAAAAGCTATGTGTCATTCTAGTCATTTAAATGGAAGCCTTAAGAATGGATAGGAGTTAGTTATGAATATGGGTCTTGGGGTGAGGTAACGGCAAGTGTAGTCCAAATGTCTGGAGAAGAGAGGAAATTTCCCCACATCAGGCTTTGTGCAATGAAGGGTGTCCTGACACATAGGAAGGGGTTGCTGGCCAGTAAACAACAGCAAATATCTGCAACACGATGGGTTCCTAACAACACTTAGAAAAGTCCCAGAAGTTAGTTCTGTACTAATTTAATAAGACTGGAACTCTATAATCTTCTCAGAAGTATGGTTGATACATTAAGTGAAAAATATGATATTTGGTAGCTTTCTAGATGGACTTCAAAGAAAGGTTCTCAGACATTCGCGTATACCACAGGCTTATTTATCAAGGAAGCTGTCTCAGTAGCACTCAGTTACTTTGGTAATACAGATTAGCTTTTTTTTTTTTCAAGAGAAGCTTTTATTAGAGAACAAAAATATAACAGAATATAAATATGGATAACTACCCCCTCTTAGTCTACTCAAGTTGTTTAACAAAATACTATAGATTAGGGGGACACAAATATTCAGTCCATAACACACCACAAGTAGAATCCTTAATCCTTTATTTTACCTCCACTTTTTCAGGGTCAAATAAACTGAGATAATATTGAATATTAATATTAAATATTGAATGGGAAGTTAGTTTTACTCTCTACCTCTCCATTGAGTCCACATACTCTCTCTCTAAACTAAGATTATAAGAAAATGAAAACATACCCTAGGTGGACCCTAACAAACTCTGCTTTCCACTCTCCAAAACCACCTGATATGAATCTTTTGGGAAAATGTTAGCATTAGGGCATATTAGGATGTGGCTTATGTGTTGGAGCCTACTGGATAAGCTCAGGATAGTGAGAGGTGTGTTAGCTCTCTGCAGAATGGGGAGGTTACAATGTTCTCCTTGTTAGTTGTCACAGTGTAAGGGAGAAACTTAAATGGGAAATCAAGATTGATCAAGGGCCTGAGGTAAACAGGCAAAAGAGCCAGGCCTCTCTCTTGGCCTAGATGGAGGGTCTAAAGTGTACAAGTAAGTTGAAAAGAAGACCTGTACTCAAAACGAAGAAGACGAAGCTGGAGGTGATAGATCTCATGAAGGAAGATTTGAAGAGAAGGCTTGAAGAAAATGAAACAAGCCTTATGAATACATGGACAGGAGCATCCCAGAAAGAAAGAATAGTACATTCAAAGACCCTGGGCTGTACCTTCCTGGTGTGTTTGAGAAATCATAAGGAGACAGTGTACCTGGAATAGAAGGGAGAAGTGGGAGAATAGCAGGAAACAGGGTTAGAGGGAAACTAGTTGCCTGGGAATCAGATTATATTCTTGCATGTCAATATGGAAACTTTCCTTATTATACGGTGTAAGATAAGCTATTTGACAAATATGAGTCAGGGCTAGTTTCATGGGTGTGTGACCTGTTCAGGTACCCAGAGCTTCATGCTTAGAAGGGCCTCAAACTTTAATGTGGTACAGTTGCCATCTTTTAACCTTTGCATTTGTGTTTTATAAGTGAAGTCCAATGGGACAATGGAGCATGTGCCAAGGATTTGGAACTTCGAACTTCAGCTCACAAGTGGTCCTGCTTCCCATCTCTCTGCCTCCTTAGGATGAATTCTGTGCTACCCACTCACCACCTCCTGATGCTCCAGTTCTGCCTGGCCTTCTTGTTCACACTTTCACCCATTTTCACTGTTGCCCTCCATCCCCAGTGAAGGGCTGAGCACAGACGTGAGGAATGTTGGGGTCAGGCATATGCCCCATGGTATTTCAGGGTGAGATTACATGGTGTCCCTCCCCTTCTTGGTCTGGCAGCACCAGGTGTATTCAGCAAGGCTCTCACCCACTCAGGATCCAGCATGTCCCAGTGTGAAGGCTGCAATCTATTAGGGATTGCTTGTCCACTATGGGTTGGGACAGATATTCATGGGAAAAGAGATTGGCTTTCCTGCCCCTGACAGGGTCCTGCATTATCATTTTGTACTGGGTCTCACAAATTACGTATCAAGTCCTGATGTGAGTAGATGAATAACATACTCAGACTTCCTTTCCTAAAGGATCATCCTGACCGCCATGTTGGCTATAGGAGAGAAAGGGTGAAAACAGGAAGACCAGGAAGGAGGCAAGAATCCAGGTATGACGTCATTGTGAATCAAATCAGGGTGGTATCAGGGAAGGCAGTATAAAAAATGGTCAGACAAAAACAGAATTTGAAGGTAGAGCCAAAAGTATTTTCTGTTGGATTAGATGTGGAATCTCAGAGAAAGAAGTGGTCAAGGATAACTCCACTTTTTTTTTTTTGGCTTGAGAAACTAAAAAGATAAAGTTGCCATTAACTGAATTGAGAAGGAAGAGCAGATTTTGTGGTGGTAGTGGTGGGAGATCTAAAGTTCAGTTTCAGACTATTTAAATTTGACATATCTATTAAGCCTCCATGTATAGTTATTGAGAAAGCAGTTGGGTATATTCTGGGGTTCAGGGGAAATATCCAGCCTGAAGAAATAAATATAGGAGTCATCAGCATATAGGTGGTAATTTAAAACAATAAGATTTGATGAAATTATTGAGGAAGCGAGAGTACATAGGAAAAGATTTGAGGACTGAGCTTATTTAAAGATAGAGGGAACGAGAAAGAATTAGCAAATTACCCAGAATTAGCAAAGAAGCAGGCTTTGAGACAGGGGAAGGACAAAGTAAGTACTATAGTGAAAGCCAAATGAAGAATGTGTTTCAATGAGCAGGGAGCGATCAACTAAGTAAAATGCTGCTAAACCTTTTAAGGTTAAAATAAGATGAGAACTGAGTTGTTTAGTAAAGTGGAGATAAATGGCTGCAGATTTGTAAGAGCAGTTTCAGTGGAGTAGTATTTGGTTTATTTGAGTGCCTTCAAGAGGATAGAAGAACAGGAATTGAAGAAAGCCAGATTAGGCAACTCTGGAGGAATTTTGTTGTAAAAGGTTTCGGAGGAATGCAGTGGTGGTTACAAGGGGAAATGAAATCAAAAGAAGTTTTGTTTCATCTTGTTGTTTTAAATAGTGGATAAATAGGAGCATGTTGGGATAATCATGGGATAATCCAACAGAGAGGACAAATTGGTGATTGTGTAAATTAGTGTTGAATTGTGCTCTTGAGTAGTGAGAGGGAATGGGAGCTGGTGAACAAGTAGAATCCCCTTATAGAGGCAGGATACCGGTGTGAGAATACAAGTGCAGGTGGGCAGAGAGGGTGCTGAGAGCTTCACGGGTTCTGTTCTGATTGCTTCATTTTTCTCGATGAAATGGAAAGCAGCCATTAGCTGACAGTAATGATGGAGAAGGAGGTGTTTAAAGTTTGAGAAGGGAAGATAAGAAAAGAATGATAGTTTAGAAAAGTAGAAAAGCAAATGGCCTAGGAAGACGAGGTGTGGTTGCTTAGATCCCTAGGCTGCACTTTGGGTTTATGGTTATGGACCTAAAAGGAGCACAGTCAGCATAGCCTCACCTTTCTCCAGCCACAACCAGTTGCACAGGGTCAGACTTGAAATTGGTGAGAAGCAGGGTTTAAGCAGGTTGATATATTTTTTTTAAGTAAGAGGGACAACAGAGAAGATGTGTTTGACAGACTGTTAATGGTGGCACAAGATGGCATTGAAGCTGTGTAAGGACAAAGGTGAGGGCAAGAATGGGTTAAGGTACATGAAAATGAGGTAGAATTGAGTCCAAGAGTACTTGAAGGAGTGAGCTAACTATTTAGGAGGGATTAATCAGACAGTGGGATGCTTGAAATTGAGATTATGAAGCTGTCTAGTAAGGATATGGTTTGGGTAATGACAATAGGAATTAATCTCTGAGATAGGACAGAAGACATTGTCATTGAAGGCGAGATCACAGTACTGATAGGCCAGGAATCTGTATTAAAAAACAACTGATTCTGATGCAGGGGTTCCATAAACTGTGTTTTGAAGAAATCTCATTTTAGGGAGAGTGGACTAGCTGAACATAAAGTTTTAGAGCTAAATCAGAAAACATGAGGTGGTGGAAGAAACATGAAGAATATTAATAGATGTTATGTATCTAGTGTTTGAATGTGCTGGACTTGGTGTCAAACAGTTTACATGTCTCATTTTATTTATTCCTGGCAACAATATCGGGTGACAGAGATTGTTATCATTCTTATTTTACAAATGATAAACACGAGAGCCAGAAAGGTTAAATAACATGCCTAATGACACCACTGTCTGAGTCTAAACTCTGAGCTCTTAGCTCTTATGTTAGGTGCAGTGTTTGTGATAGAACAGGTGATATTAAAATCCGTGTCCTGAGATGTGAATAATAGCTTATGGGATTAGAGACTCTTGAGAACAATATTGTGTACAAAGCCCAGTAATATGCATTATTTTATTTAATCCTCATATTAATCCTATGTATTCAGCAACTTGCCCAGATAGTGGTGGGGCCAGTAAATAGCAGAGCCTGGATGCTCTTCCTCTGACCTCCCGCTTGTCTACTCCTTCCACTAACTTCCCCCATCATTATCCAGAGATGGTTCAGACAGATACTTTAGAGTCCAATAAGTTTTGAATAAATGTTAAAAAGGAAATCATTACTAGTTATTTTTTGTTAGAATCTAACAAGATAAGTTTTATAATCCCTATGTTTCCATGGGAACATTAGTACAGAATGTCATGTTCTTACTGTTGTGGAATGTTCTCTCTATAAATTCATGCACTCATTCAACTACAATTTATTGAGCAAATAGTTGTGTAGGTGCTGTGCTAGGTGCAGAAGATACAATTGAGTAAGAAACATCCCCGTTCTAAAGGAACCTTCGGTCAGCTCAGCCTTCAGAACCTCAGATACTCTGCAGGGCCAGTCCAAGCCTGGTGCAATTTAAAGCACTGCAATTGACCTAGAATACACTCTACCCCTTAGGACCCAGTTACCTAAGAGATCATTCCTCTCCCCAGTGGTTTGGCACAAAGTATGATCAACTGTAGTGCCTTGGAGATAGAATCTTAGATTTGGACCTTGGGGAAATAGAACCAGGGTATTTATTTATTTATTTTTTTCCCTACTCCAAGAGGGTCCAATTTTAAAGCTAGATTTAAAAATAGACCCTTTGCCTGGCTGGGTGGTACTGCACTGACCCTCATTCACCACTTGCCATTCCTTCTACTAGAAATACTGGATTTGTACATGTTGTGAAATGTTTTATGGGTTCTGCAGCCCAACAACCTCCTGCCCCAGACTGTCAGGCAAAGGCCAAATAAGACAGTGCTCAGGGCTCCAGTTTGTAAGAATAAAGAACAATGCATCCAGGGGTGAGGCACATTTTACTTTGTCCAGGTTGGTGCTAAAACTATGGATAAGCTGTAGCACAAGATGTCTGGGGTGGGTATTTCCACATGCAGAGAAAATTTTGCACTCCCACTTCTCAGTGTTACTGATTAAGAATGACACTTAACACTAGTTCAAACTGAGCCTGGAGTCTACAACAGGAAAGGGGGAGGGTGTTATGTTTTGCCTCCAGATTTAGAAGATCACAACTGGTGCTTAGTGGCAGTGTAACACGTGTTGCCTTACTTCCCTCTAGTCTTAAAACATGTGAGTCACTTACTCTTACATTGCAACAGTTAAGTGAAGCACACCAAAAACTAAGTTTTCTTATTAAAACAAAAGAGATGAGGATCTTATATGTATTGAAATTTTAAGAATCTTTTTGCTCTTTTCAAGCAGCAAAATATTTTACATTCTCTTTATATCTAATTTGGTGAATCACTCTGATCACAGATTTAATTTATTCGCGTCCTTTGGGGAGCTGTGGGACCACACATAAAGTCTGCATCTCCTATAGCTTTAAGAGAAGGTAATTCTTATTTTGGAGTGGGGGAGGTGGCACCAGCTCCCGGCTCCTCCACTCTCCGCCCGCCGGCCAGTACTCATTTTCCCGCGGCCACAGGTCGAGGCCCGCCTTCCGCCGCCCTCTGAGCGGCCGCCGGAACGCAGAGGTGCTTCCCATTTGCCCGAGGATGCGGCCAAGAGCCGCCGCCGGGCCCGCCTGCCGCTCCGCTCCTCCAGGCTTGGCCGCTTCCGGGCCGCGTGACGGCCCCGGAACCCTCCTCACCTCCCCGAGCCTGGGCGCCGGGCCTACCGGAGAAGCCCGGAGCCTTCCGGCAGTCTGCTCCTATCCCCGAGGGCTCCGGCTCGCGGCTCCTGGAGGACCTACCCGCCCTCCGCAGTCTGCGCGGCCCCCGGCAGTGCGCTCCGCTCTGCGCCTTCGCAGGTCCTGCACGCCCTCTCCGTCCCCAGCTCCCCAGGACCGGGTACACCCACGGCCGCCGCCAGCAGTCGGGGCCCTGGCGTCCCAGTTAAACCTATTCTCTCAACCCTCGCCGGCCCCAGCTGCACACCCAGCTCTTCTCCAGGTAGCCGCAGATCAGAACGCAATACAAAGAGGCCTGCAGTTCCCTAGCCCTCCCCGCCGCGGCACCCTGCCGTGCCCACTATTCTTCGACCCCTCTGAAGGCTGGACACCCGGAACCCTCTTCTTCGCGCCCTCCTGCTCCTCCGCCCCCACTGTTGGTCAAATCCATCCAGAGTTCTCCGAAATCCCGTGAGCGGGGGCCCTAGATCGTCCCCCTGCACCCCCTCGGCCGCTCTTCCAGGCCCCCGGGAACCACTAACCCCCTACCCTCACCAGCCGCTCCTCTCGATCCCAGCCCCTCCTCCGGGGCCTTCCTCCTCCCTTGCCCCTCCCGAGCCGGGGTGGGAGCGGCGGCAGCTGGAAGAGAAGGGATGAGGTCATCCTCTCCCTCGGAGTCAGCTGGTGGAGGAGAGGAAGCGGGAGGAGGGAGCGCGCGGGAAGGGAGGAGAGGAATGTGCAGGTCCGAGGAGTGCCGCGGCTGCCGCTGCTGCTCCTGCTGCTGGCGGCGGCGGCGGCTCGGGCAGCAGCCGCGAGGCCGAGACAAGGAGCGCGGGCGGCGGGCAGGGGCGCGCGCGGGGCGCCGCGAGCAGCTTGGCTCGGCGCAGGCAGCCAGGCGGCGCTCCTGCCGGCCCCGGGCGCGCTGCTAGCCCGGCCCAGCGCCCAGCCCGGAGGGCGGCGGGCGGCAGCGGACGGCGGGCGAGCCGGCGCAGGAGCAGGCGGAGGGGAAACCGCACCGCCAGGCAGGGAAGCCGAGGCGAGGCGAGGAGGTGGCGGGAGGAGGAGACAGCGGGGAAAGGTGTCAGATAAAGGAGGGCTCTCAGGTTTGGAGGCATCATGGCCGCTAAGTCAGACGGGAGGCTGAAAATGAAGAAGAGCAGCGACGTGGCGTTCACCCCGCTGCAGAACTCGGACCACTCGGGCTCAGTGCAAGGATTGGCTCAGGGCTTGCCGTCGGGGTCGGGGGCCGAGGACGAGGAGGCCGCTGGGGGTGGCTGCTGCCCAGACGGCGGCGGCTGTTCGCGCTGCTGCTGCTGCTGCTGCGCCGGGAGCGGCGGCTCGGGCGGCGGCTCGGGGGGCTCCGGCGGCCCGGGCGGCGGCGGGGCGGGCTCCGCGGCGCTGTGCCTGCGCCTGGGCAGGGAGCAGAGGCGCTACTCGCTGTGGGACTGCCTCTGGATCCTGGCCGCCGTGGCCGTGTACTTCGCGGACGTGGGCACGGACATCTGGCTCGCCGTGGACTACTACTTGCGCGGCCAGCGCTGGTGGTTCGGGCTGACGCTCTTCTTCGTGGTGCTCGGCTCGCTGTCCGTGCAAGTGTTCAGTTTCCGCTGGTTTGTGCACGATTTCAGCACCGAGGACAGCGCCACAACCGCTGCCGCCTCCAGCTGCCAGCAGCCTGCAGCCGAGTGTAAGACCATGGTTACTAGTGGGTCTGCAGCCGCGGAAGGCGAGCCTCGCCCTTCCACGCCGCAAAGGCAAGCATCCAACGCCAGCAAGACCAACATCACCTCTACCAACACTGGCAGCAACAGCGGCGGGGCCACCGGGGCCAGCGGCAAACACAGGTCTGCCTCCTGCTCCTTCTGCATCTGGCTCCTGCAGTCACTCATCCACATCTTGCAGCTCGGGCAAATCTGGAGGTACCGTATCAGGGGTCGGGGAAGAGGGAGATTTGCTGCTGCTATTACATCCCCACTGCTTTGCTTCTGCACGAAAATCAGTTTAGGGTTGCTGTGGTAGTAACCCTAGTCACACTCTTTCAGCTATTTTTTAAAAACTGCGTTTTGCATTTTTAAAATTTGTGATCACAGCCTAGCGTGGGAGGGAAGTGAGAAACAAGGGAAAGGCGACAAGGTGGTTTTGGTCGCCTCATCCCTTCTGTCTTCCCACTCTGCTTCACTAGCTTCTCTCTCTTTATATGTTACTGACCCTTCCCCTCCCATATTTAGTGATACTGTTTTGGTAAGTAGGAGAGGATTCCTGTCACATCTAAAAATCCTTTTTTTTTTATTATGTTGAATTTGAAGCGTATGTTGCAATTTAGATGGCTTCTTTTGTTCTCTGAGAAAAACAGCAAATTCTAGTTAGATGGCGGTTGTTGATTCTCAAAAGTACCCACATTCTAATTATCACTGCTAGAGAAGTACCTTGCTCCAAGTAAAGAGCTTAGTAGGGACAGAGCTTGTCATTTTTGAAAAATATCAATGTCTATATCTTTATATCTATCTACAAAGAATAAGTGAGTACACTTTATAGGACCCAGACTTACTTTTACAGTGTACTTTGTGATTACCTTGCAATATCCCCATATCTGATTTCTCATATAACTAAGAACCCTTGGAAAAGGGGTGGTGCATCTTGTAAACTTTAATCGTGTTTGGCATCTTCATTGACTGCTTTGCTACTTGTCATCTTATCTACCAAGTCTTTTTACACATATATCACTTCCACTTCCAAACTGGAATACAAGGCTAAACTTCTTGGGCAGAGGGACCCTCGTCTGAGCAGTCAGTGCCTGGATTTAGGAATATAATGAAACAGTATGGTCAGGACTGTGTTCCTCAGACTTTTATGTTTTCAATAGCTTTGGAAGTAATATTTTATACCTACACAAATTCTTTGTATCAAAGCATTTAGATACTAACATCCCAGAGCTTTTTTGGTTTAAAATGACTTAGTAGGTATGTAGTATAAGTAAAATAAGGAAACTTCCTAGCAAGTGCACTGACATGGGACTACATTCTGCTATGCCAGTGCCCTTTTCAGTTTCGTTTGTAGTTATTCTTCTGTGATAGAAGACATTGTAAGTCATTAACTATGTATGGTGAGGTATCCCATGTGGAAACAACTCAGAGAATTTGTAGAACAAAACTAAAAACTTTTTTTTGTTTGTTTATGGTGAATAATAGTGTTTTCATTGAAGAAGAGCAAGTGTGGTTATTTTGCAACTTTTCCTGGGACCATTGCTTTGTAAAGCAGGGTAAGCATTTTTATAGACAGTGATCTTTCAGATTGTGAAACTTTTATTTTTAATCAGAAACTTTCTGGAAAAGTGGTATATGATACACAGTCAGAAAACTGATGTTGGAAACCTCCATATTTTTGACTCAAAGGACTTTTTGAAATGCCAGTTGAATGTGATAACTATATTTCCCATGGTTGATTTTTGTGAAGACTTACAGCTTGATGCCCTTCAAGTTTGATGGAAAACTCAAATGCTTGTTTTAATTACTGAAATTGGTTAGTGGCTAAGATGCATATGATTAGCAGTTTTAATCTGATAATGTGGTAAATGAAGCTCAATATTGCATTTGTTAACTTTTGCAAACTTTATGCAGGATTTGAAAAGCACTTATTTTTAGTCGCCTTTAAAATTTCTAGATTTATGTAAATAAACACTTCTCAATTCTATTAACTGAAGAACTATCCATGTTTCCTACAGATTGATACTTTATGAAAAATCTGATATCAAATTCTGATATCAAGGTGTCAGATAGAGGAGGTTGTTTTAATTATAGTTGTATTTATTAGACCTTCTACATCAAACATTTTCCCCATTAAAAAATGATGTTTATTACCTCAGGACAAAAAATGCAGAAAGTGAAAAATAAGAAAAGAAAAGGAAAGACAAGGGCCTAAACACATCTCAGTGAGACCACAGCCACTGGGTCAACTGGCCATCCAGAAAAGCTATGGAAGGGGAGGAGGGATGGAAGTGTGAGGTTGAAAGCAGAAGGAAAACCACGGGCTGTCTGACAAATGCATTAACTGACCCAACGTTTGGAGATACAGGGTTACACATGATTCCTTTTGTTAAGCATTTCTACAGTGTTTTCCTTAAAGGCTTTAAAGTTTGTTCTGCTAATGCATGTTCATCTGGGAAGAAGCATTGTTGGAAATATTTCAGATATTATTTGTCTACATTTTCAGAATATGCATTTAATATGCAAATCTGTATTATCTAATCTATTACTGGATTCTGGTTAAGATATTTGGGGGATGGTGTGGTAACTTGTTGGAAGCATGATCTGAGACTCAGCCTAATTTTATTTTTATAAAGTATGTTAAAAAACAAAACAAAACAATGTTAGCCTAATGTACAAAATTAAAATTGGATCAGAAAGTTCATGGAATTTAATACTCAGATGCATCCTAAATTATTTCAACTTCTCTAAGTGTAGATTATTTGAATGGAACTTTGGGGAGTAGATGCATCTGGTGAAATGCAATTAGTCCCAGATTATTGTACTAGAACACTATTATTCCTTAAATTAGGAGCATCCCTCTGCCTCTCTATCTTTTCTTTTCAGTGCATTTGTACACAAATGTTGCAGAAACACAAGGGTACTGAATGGTTCAGAGCCCAAAGGTCATTATTCATGTTTTAACATGCTACTTTCTAAGATCATTAGAATAGATTTTAGCTAGGTTGGTAACAGTTCATTGTATTTCCATGAAATTCCAGTTGTTTTAGGTAAGGGCCAGATTCTAAAAGCTTTCTATAGATAAAATTCCTATTTTAAACATTTTGGAAAAGATATGCATGTATTTATACATTTATTACAAATGCAACTGCTGAAAGCAATGATACATATTCATTTCAATTAAAATTTCCTAATGGGAAATTAATGTCAGCTTTTAAATTCATAAGAGTTGATCCTAAGAAAGAGCCATTTGAAATAGTGAACTTCTGCTACCATGTGAAAAGAGCAATTATGACTTTAAAGGAACTGTGCCTGTGAATGAATGAAAAATTATTTTTTTCTTGTTCATTTCATATGATTCCATAAGTCACTAAGAGTGCAGTTCAGCCAGTGGGAATCACAAATGCCCAATCAGAACAATCTTTTTGTCTTCATACACATTATCAATTATATCTAGATGTCTTCTTCCTACAGAATTTGTGACTTACTCTTAAAATTCGACCTGCATTTCTCTTGTATATGTATGTACATATTTAGTTGTTTTCTATCAAATAGGCAGATTGCAAACAATAAATCAATCCATGGTAAAGTGGGTAGTATTTACTAGTTTGGGTTTTGTTTCTGAATATCTGCCATGAGAGTCATGGAAGTGGGGAGGGAAGACCCGGAAAAAAAAACAGTTTTTTCAGCTATTCTCATTCTTGTTATTCCACAAGGTATTAACGTGTGTTCCATCTTCAAATACATTGGGAAAAGGACCAGTTAAACAAAGTTAAACAGATCTCTCTACAGCAGGACTTCTCAGAGCCTGAGCCATTAATAAGCTAATGTGCAATTGTCAGTAACTTTTTAAAGAACACTCCTATTAAATAGTCTTGTGATGAGGTGGCACATATAGCACTTTGATTAATATTGTTCTATACCATTCTTAAAAATACCAAAAATGAATAATAATAACAATTTTATATGGCAATTAAAAAATCTACAGATATTTTTATATTTCTTATCTCATCTAAGTTTTAAAATAAACTAATAGGGAATCATCAGTATCTCTGATGTAGGATATTTTCTATGTGCTGGGATCGTGTCTCGTGAAAATGAAGAATGGAAGCACCAACCAAGGAGAGACGAGGAGTTGTAAAAGAGGATAGTTTATTAAAAGTGAAGAGTAGAGTCACAGCTCTCCGAACGAGAGGGGATTATGAACGGGTTGTCCAGTTGACTGAGGCAAAAGTTCTTACTTTTATACCTTCCCTTGCCTGCTTGGGGAAGTGGGCTGGCGCCTTCTAATGGAATTTGTATCAAGTTTGTCCTGTTTGACCACCCTAAAGGAATTAAGGAACCCATTCTTACCTATTAGATCTGCTCCTTTGTCCAGCCAAAAGGGATTTATGAGATAATTTATTAACCTCAAGGCGTATTCTCATATCTTTGTCCTGGAGTGAAGGAGACATTCCAGAACCTGGAGTTTCAGGATATGGCTGCTTTTTATTTATTCCACCAGGGACCTCTCTGTTTACCTCACAACATGCTGACTAACCTGTCTCAATCCTCCCTCTGAAGACATAACCCTAACTGCCATTAGGGAATAGGGGCGGTGACCGCTGTGGCTACTTCAGGCCGAAAAGGGGCATAGAAAGAGACCGGCAGCTAGGGCTTGTCCAGAGGGTCAACCCTATCTAAGGGTCCCCAGTAGATGAACAAATCCAGGTGAGGATGTTGTTGTCCTGTAGGCCATCATAGTCAACCAGTAGGTAGTCTGTAAGCTGAGAAGTATTGTAGGCAACAGTATGAGGTAACACCTATAATAATGGATAAAAGAAAAATGAGAAAAGTTTCCTTAAGTTCCGCTAAACTGGGAAGCCAGGAAGTAAGGAAGGAAAAATCTAGGCCAAAGAATCTTGTTTTTATTTTAATATTGGAAACTGTATTATGAATTTGTTGAACTTTATCTTTAATAAACTGTGAATTATCAGAGAGATTGAAACAGCATAACCCTTTAAACTTTTACATCCTTGATTATGTATGAGAAGTAGATAATCTATGGCAGCTGTTTTTGAGAACCGTTTCTCTGACCTGTCCTAACTCTTGTCTCATGGCATGGATAGCCTGGGAGGTAGTGTTGAGGGCCTCTGTTATTGGGTAAGCTATCGTTAAGGATACCAGGACTGGAAAGAACCCAAGCAGCACTCAGAGAGTTAGGAAGGTCAGCTTTATTACGCTGGCGGGCTCAGCGGGATATTTCCCAAAATACTGAGCCCCTAGAAAGGTTTTGAGCAGGTTTTTATGGGTTGGGGACTTCCTTGAGTCGGGGAAGTGGTAGGTGTCATCTGGTGATTGGCTCGGGGTGTGGCTTGGAGGGGGTTATGCGGAAGTGGGTTGGGGCTTAGGCTGGGGACTTCTCACTCCGCTGGGGCCACCATTTTAGGTCAGTTTCATGTGGCAGGGAACCATTTTAGGTCAGTTTCTCCATCATGTCCCCCCTGTTGATGATCATAAGTGATAAAAACTTAGAGATCATTATATTGGCTAAGAGGACGATAACTCCGTAGGGCAAGGATCCCGGCTGTAGCCTGACGGGTGACCGAGGTCTCTATGAGACATATGACAGTGTTGACTATGCATGGCCTGACAGTAGCAAGGAGGAGGATCGTGAGGAGTTTCCCGGCTAGGGGTAGGAGCCAAGAGGACCATGAGTTGGGATTGAGTTCCCAAGAGCTGAGGAGGTCGTCTCTGCATTTCTGGATGCGGTCGCGGAGTTCGCGAACTTTAGCGGTGACGATCCACACTGGTTGATGAAGTAGCAGCATTCTTCTCCTGGGAGCAGAGAAGTGCCTCCTTTCTTGGCAATGAGTAGGGCTAATGCCCGCCTATTCTGTAGGGCGACTGCTGCAAGGCTGTTGAGTTGGGACTAGAGGGTAGCGAGGGAATCGGCTACTTGGTCCATGCCATCGTAGAGTTCGTGGAAGAGTCTGTGACAGAAACTGACAGAGGATCCGAGCCCAGCAGTCCCAGAAGTGACCCCAGCGAAGATGCCTGCCCCAAGTAGGAAAGGGGCTGCAGCAACACGTTTCCGGCGTGGGGTAAGCCTGGCCTCCAGCTCAGAGTCAGTCTACAGAGAGGCCTTGGGGGTGAGGAAAATCTGGATGCAAGGATCGGTGAGATTAGAATCTACATAGCGCAAAACAAGTCCATTACAGAGGAGAAAGATGCCAGGCGAGGCACAATACGGGGTGCCCGAGGGAACTGAGAGGTTATGGGCACATAAGAAGGGCTGTAGTTTACCCCAGGAAGTGACACTGGGGGAAACTACACAGGTATAGTTGGGCGCAGAGGCCACTGGGATTTGGTCAGCTATTGGCTCCAGGGTGTAGGTGACATTGTTTGGGCTGGTATTGTTGTCTGAGCTCCAGTCGGGGAACTGGGATTCCAATATAACTGGTCCAGGTGAGGGGTAGGTAAATCCAGCAGGTGGGGGTGGAGGCAGGGTTAGTGGCGTCTAGCCAGGTGGTCGCCCACAAGCTATAGGTGGTGTTCAGGAGGTGCCGGGTGAATAGCGAGGTATCAGGGACTCAGGTTAGTCTCTGCAGGTAGGTTAGGTTGAGACCTCAGTAAAGGGGGCGATTCCCGACAGAGAGGTTGGCAACCTGTTGGACCTTGTTTTTGATTTGTTGGGCGAGGGCCAGGTCCTGGACTCTTCCCCCATCAGAGTGACCGATGTGGGTAAGATAGGTCCAACATGCCTGTCATCCTAGTGTGCCTGGGCAGTTAGGGCTAGTGATTTTCCTCGTCCAATAGCTCTTGGATCCATCGTAGCAGAGGGAGGCTGTGGTGTAACACTGCAAGGGCATGAGGGTAAAGTACGAGATGGTTTCGTGGCCAGCGAATTTTCCCCAGCAGCCTGAGGGACAGGAAGGGGAGGTCGTGATTCCATCCCAGGGAAGAGATAGTATGAGAAAAAGCCAAATCATGGGAGAGGAGGTAGGGAGCCCAGAACAGGAAGTAGAACCCTAACAGTCCCTTCTCCAGTGGTGACCAGCTCAGTGGGGAGGATGCAACGAGACCAGCAAAGGTCAGAAACAATAGGAGTCCAATAACAGGGAAGACGGAGGCTGGGCAGATGACGGCGAGGCTTATCCGGGCTGTTTCTTGAGGGTCAGGCGGAGTGGATGGGCCGGGTCAGGTTGCACAATCCAGGCGTCGTCCTCCAGCTGGGCTCTTTTAACTCGAGTGTGATGGATCCACAGAGCGATGCCTGAAAATTTAAAGAGCAGTGGGAGTAAAAAGGATAACAGTGTGAGGGCCGGTCCACCAGGGTTGGAGGGGCTCGCGCCTCCAATCTTTGACCCAGACTTGATCTCCTGGGATGAAGGGGTGTACTGGGGCCCCGAGAGAAATGGGGGCCCTTTCTAGGATGTAAGCATGTACATCTGTGAGGACCTTGCCTAGCATGGCCATCTAGTTTTGGAAGTTGGAGAACCCCAACTGGCGAATGTTGCCAGAGAGGCTGGTTAGCAGGGGAGCGAGTCTCCCCGAACATAATTTCGAAGGGAGAGAACCCAGATTTGCCAGGGGTGCAGCACGCCCGAAGGATGGCTAGTGGTAGGAGGTCCACCCACCCTAGGGAAGTCTCCTGGTGGAGTTTAGCTAATGTCTCCTTGAGGGTATGGTATGGTTCATGCATTCAACTTTCCCTGAGCTTTGTGGTCGGTATGCTGTATGGAGTCTCCAGTTGATGCCTATGGCCCTGGTTACCGTCTGGAGGAGTTCTGCTATGAAAGCTGGCCCATTGTCACTGTGGATAAAAAGTTGAATCCTGTAGTGGGGGATAATCTCCCGGAGGAGGACCTTGGCTACTTCTTGACTCTTCTCAGTCTGAGTGGGGAAGGCTTCGACCCACCTGGAGTAGACACAGACCAGGACCAGCAAGTACTTAGTACACGTCAGTTTGTCATGTCAATGAAGTCGACTTCGAGGTCCTCAAAAGGTGCGGTACCGCTTCTCTGAATCCCAGGGATGGGGCTAGGGCCGAACTTTGGATTGTTCTTTGCACAAGTGAGGCAGCATTATCCGATGGACTTGCAAAAAGAGCTGACAGCAGGCTAATGTAGAAGTTTTTGGCTAGGAGGCTTTCAAGAGCAGTTTTTCCTAAGTGGGTTAACTTGTGATATTCAGCGGTTACTTGAGGACCTAGCAGGGCTGGGATGAAGAGTCTTCTATCGGGCAGTTGCCATCACCCTTGTGGCAATCTGGTAGCCCCTTCTGAATTTGCCCATCTGAGTTCTTCTTTTGTATACTGCGGGAGGGACATGGTGGTAGTGTCAGTGACCAAGAGTAGTTCACTAGGGCTTCCCATCACCGCTGATTTGGCTGTGGTGTTGGCAAACCTGTTCCCGACTGCTGAGGGCTCGTTGCCCCTCTGGTAGCCCCGACAATGGATAACAGCAACCTGCTGGGAAAGCCAAATGGCTTGTAGGAGCTTAAGGATTTCTTGTTTATTTTTAATAGTTTTTCCCTCCGTGGTCAGAAGGCCTCTTTCTTTGTATATAGCCCCATGGATATGGACAGTTGCAAAGGCATACCAAGAGTCGGTGTAGATGTTGACTTTTTGGCCCTCGGATAGAGTAAGGGCTCTTATTAGTGCCCATAGTTCTAACCATTGGGCCAACCATCCCAATAGACATGCCCCTGCCTCGAGTACCCCATCTGAGGTAGTTACCGCATACCCCGCATGACATTCTCCGTCTTTCAGGAAGCCGCTGCCATCAGTATACAGAGTAAGGTCTGGGTTAGGATGTGGGCTGTCCCGGAGGTCGGGTCTGGTGGTGTAGACCTCGTTGATAACTTCTATACAGTCATGTTCTGGATCCCCTTCCTCAGTTGGCAGGAAAGTAGCTGGGTTCAGGGTGCGCACAGTTTCTAACGGGATCTGAGCGTTTTCCAGGAGTAGCCCTTGATAATGAGTCAGACATGCATTCGACAGCTATCGGGGTCTTTGACTGTTCATTAAGGTGGTGACTGAGTGGGGTACTTTAACTATGAGTCTCTGGCCTAAGGTGAGCTTATCTGCCTCTTTGATGAGAATCACAGTGGCTGCTAAGGCCCGTAGGATGGTGGCCAACCCACTGCTACTGGGTCTAGTTTCTTTGAGAGGTAGGCGATGGGACGGAGCCATGGTCCAACTGTTTAGGCCAACAGTCCTAAGGCTACTTTGTTTCTTTCATGGACGAATAAGTGGAATGGCCTCTCTGCATCAGGTAACCCGAGGGCTGGGACCTGTCCAAGTGAGCTCTTGAGCTGCTGGAAGGCATGTTCTTGATCCTCTGTCCATAGCATGGGGGACTTTTCTTGACCAGTTAGAGCCTCATATAAGGGCCAGGCTAATGCTGAAAAGCCAGGAATCCATATCTGGCAGAAGCCAGCGGCCCCAAGGAACTCACGGAGCGCTCTCTGGTTGGTGGGCCGAGGGAGGGAGGTAATGACTTTCTTTCGCTCGGTGCTGAGGGCCCGCTATCCTTTGGAGATGACAAAGCCCAAGTACTGTACTTGTTTTCTGCAGGCTTTCTTGCAGGAGATTCTATATCCTGTCTTGGCTAAGTGGGACAGGAGTGCCCGCATCGCGGTTTGGCACTCGGTTTCGGTGGCACAGGATAAGAGCAGATCATCCACCTATTGCAATGGAGTGCTGCAGTATTCTTCTCGAGGGAAGGTGGCTACATCTGAGGCTAGCGCTTCCCCAAAGAGAGTTGGGGAGTTTTTTGAAGCCCTGGGAGCCTAGTCCATGTCGGCTGGAGCTGCCGGCTGGTATCAGGTTCAGTCCATTCAAAGGCGAACAGTGATTGGCTCTGGGGTGCCAACCGAATGCAGAAGAATGCATCTTTCAGGTCCAAGCAGGTGAACCATCCGGCCTCCGGGGGCAGCTGACTGAGGAGAGTATACGGATTTGGGACTACGGGGTATAGGGAGACTGTGGCTTAGTTTCCCGCTCTCAAATATTGTACTGGCAGGTATTCTCCATTAGGCTTCCTTATCGGCAGGAGGGGCGTGTTCCATGGCGACTGGCACTCTACCGAGTGTCTCTGCTGCTCTGAGACGGGTGAGGTGTTTTTGAATCCCTGCCCGAGCTTCCCTGGAGAAGGGGTATTGGCATAGCCGTTGGGGTTAGGCTCCAGGTCTCAGTTCTACCAAAACTGGGCCTTATGTTTTGCTAGCCCAGGTGGGTTATCTTCAGCCCAGACCTCCGGGAAATCGGCCCTGTAGGCTTCTGGGTTTTGTTCTACACTGCCAGTCCTGTAGAATCTCCATTCTTCTTCCCTTGGGGTGGTGATAGACAGAATAAGTCCCTCTGACGGGGGCTGCAGTGACATGGTGGCTTGGCCTGATGGTTCAAAGGAGATTTGTGCCCCTAACTTGGTAAGGAGGTCACGGGATTGGGCAGTCTGCTAAGTAGAGGAACTTGTGTGACATGGTGTGTCCTCCTAATTTACAAGTCTGAGCGTGGCAGAATGGTCAGCTCTTAGCTTGATCCCCGGTGGCTCTCATTATGGTGATTCTGCGGTCCCCGAGCTGTGCCACCGGCGTGGTGACTACCAAGTGTTCTGCTCCGGTATCTACCATAAACATCACTGTTTGGTCCCCTACATCTAAGTCAACCGTAGGCTCGTGGGGGCCGAGTTCTAAGGAGCCCAGTCCTCTTCAGTCCAACTCGATTCCCACTAATCCTCTGAAGTTGGGCTCTGGGCTGGTTGGGTTGGGACCACGGGGAGGCTGAGGCTTTCCTTTCCCAACGGTTGGGGCACTCATTCTTCCAGTGGCCCAGTTCCTTACAATACGCACATTGGTCTTCTTTTAGCGGGGTGCAAGGACAGGGTCCTGCCTGCTGGTGGGTAGGCCCTTTTCTTCCGGACCCATCCTCTTCTTGTTGGAGAGGAGCCCAGAGGAGGGTTACTTTTTCTCTCATCCTCTTATCGGCCTCTCGTTTAGTTACAACCTCACGGTTCCAATAAACCTTGTTAACCACCTACATGAGCTGGGTGATATTCATTCCTGTGAACCCCTCAAGTTTTTGGAGTTTTTGGTGGATATCAGGAGCTGCCTGAGCAACGAAGGCTGAGTTTATCATCCTCTGATTCTCGGGGGGGGGGACTTCTGGATCAAATGGGGTGTAGTCTCAGAACACCTCACAGAGACATTCACAGAAGTCGCCAGGAGTTTCTTCCCCATTTTGGGTTACATCGGCTGTTTTGGACATATTGGTTGGTTTTCAGGCTCCTGCCCGCAACCCTCTTAGGAGAGCATCTTGGTATCGGCTGATTGCATCTCTCCCCGCTTCAGTATTAAAGTCCCAATCAGGCCGTGCATCCAGAGCAGCCTTGGTCACCCAGGTGGCAGCATCTAAGACTCCTCCGGGGCCACTTCTTTTAGCCACTGCCTTGCCCCCTGTATGATCCGCCGGAGTTCTTCCCTGTTGAAGAGCATTCGGAGGAGTTGTTGACAGTCCTCCCAGGTGGGGCGATGAGTGTGGAAGAGATTCCATAAGATCTATCATGGCTTGTGGTTTCTCCGAGTAAGTTGGGGTATGATGTTTCCAATTGAACAGGTCAGTGTTGGAGAAGGGCTGGTAGGAGATGACGGGGCGTCCTGGCTGGAGGGTCCCGTCATCTCCAAGTTGGTCTGGCCCTCTGGTCTCCCAGAGGGGCAGCTGAAGCAGAGGCGGGTCTGTGGACCGAAGTCGACTAGCAGGTCCTGGTGAGGGTTGGTGTTTAGGATCAGGGGCTCCCTGGGGAGGACTTGAGAGGTCAGGTGTTGGCCTGGGGTGGGGGTGGGATCGGACGGTGGCAGAGTGTCTGGAAATGGCGGGGCCGTGCCAGCCGTTGGCCGTGGTGTGTAGAGAGCTGGTGGCAGCTCTTCGTCGGGGTCTCCCTGGTAAATGGTCTTAGTCATGTCTTTCTGGGTGCAACCTCGTGGGTTCCATGCAATGAGGATCCTGGACTGTCCCTTACTATTGGAGTAGAATCGTACCCAAGGGGCAAGGGTTTGAGCTATTTCCAACCACGAGTCAATGTAAGGGAACTGGTCTGGATGTTCTGGTGTCCCGGTGACAACTATGTAGACTTGGCAAATCGTGGGGAGGTCAAAGTGCCTTCTGAGGTCCATCCCACGTCAAAACTTGGCCACTCCAGTTCACATAAAGTACGGAGACATCCGGGGGTCATTTTGACCCAGTAGTTGCCTCCAAACCTTTCCTGAATTTCTTTAACATGCAGTCTAGAACCATGGGCTTCCCGTGACTCCCTCCCATGATGTTCAGTGTCGCGTAGTCAAGGGAAGGGTCTCAATCAGGCGCCTGCCTGGCCGTGTCCCACGCGGGAACTTTGTGTACGTCTTGGCTAAGGTGTGCCGATATAAGCCCCGGGCCTGGTCACAGTCCGAGAGTGCAAATCACCGTTATGCCTTCCGACGCTACCATGGAATGCAGGTTGGTGCTCACTCGAGCTCCATAGCTGACAGGCCGAGGATCCACACAGAATCCCATTCAGGACTAAGCACACACACATCCATTCAGGGAGGAAAGACGCTCTCCCCTGGAATGGCCCTAACTAGAGTCCGAAGTGGGACTCAGTGCGAGGTGATTAGGCTCCCCTTCTGCCGTTAGGCAAGCCTAACTGTGTCGGCCCCGAGGTCTTACCATGTCCGATGTCCTGGTTGACTGTCTGTCCTTTCTCTCTACCGGGGGTCCAGCTGGGAGTCACTGGCCGGAGCCGGTGGGAGGTCGCCGGTCCTGGGCCTGCCGAAATCAGCAGGGCGCGCCTAAATCCTTCTCGGCTCTCCCGCCTCCCTATGGCCCGCTCTCCAAACCGCTGGCTCAACGGGCCAGTGCGGTTGGGTTTCCCGGTCAGGGAACCAAAAATGTTATGGATACCAGGACTGGAAAGAACCCAAGTGGCACTCAGAGAGTTAGGAAGGTCAGCTTTATTATGCTGGCAGGCTTAGCGGGGTCTTTCCCAAAATACTGAGACGCTAGCAAGGTTTTGAGCAGGTTTTTATGGGTTGGGGACTTCCTTGAGTCGGGAAAGTGGTAGGTGTCGTCTGGTGATTGGTTGGGGTGTGGTTTGGAGGGGGTTATGCAGAAGTGGGTTGGGGCTTAGGCTGGGGACTTCTCTCTCCACTGGGGCCACCATTTTAGGTCAGTTTCATGTGGCAGGGAACCATTTTAGGTCAGTTTCTCCATCACTAATTGATTAATTTTTACATTTAAAGCAATGGTTATAGCAGGTACTACAAAAATAGGTAAGGATACATACGCTGTGGGGCTGAAAAAATGTATATTGCTGTTACAGCTGGAGTGCAGAGTAAGCTTATTGTGATGTTTAACCTGATGAGGCCTTTGGGGTAAGAAGACAGTTAATCTCCAGAGAGCAGGGTCCTCTGGTGCTGTAAGCTGGGAGGTTATCTTCCCACAAATGAGAAACCATCTAGCCGGCAATTTGACATGTGCATTAGAACTCACAGAACTGTAGAGCTACAGTTTAAACTGTTACAGTCTGAAAGATTAAAGCACTGGCTGGAGCAGCTAATGAAATTAACACATTGATTAGCCGGAGTTACAGCTCGTTTTCCTTTACTCAGTTCTAGTGTTTGGGTGAGAGCTATTAGCTCAGCTAGTTGTGTGCTGGGCTAGTTGTGTGCTAGCCCTAGACGGAAGTGTTGTGCTGGAGACCCTGCTCTCTGCGCCATTTGTCATGCGGGGCAGCCTGCAGGGCCTCTGGTTCCACTTCCTACATAAGAACGCAGGATATGGCTAGGCCAAAAAGGAACACCCACCGAGCCATAGGTAGAGGAGTCATATCACTATATTGTCTCTGGCGGCTGGGCGAGACACACGCAGTAGTAGCCACACGATCTGCAGTCCGCCATTCACTTCTGTGTCTGCCAACCAACCAACCAATCAACGCAGCCCCACAGTTACATCAGTAGTCAATTGGCTAACATGTTACAGCTGATGGCCAACCAATCACAGTTGATGGTCATTCACTACCTGAGCCAGCACCTCCCCATGCCAGGCCGAGAGCCTGGAAACTGCTCTCTGGAACTCTGTCCCCACAGGAAGGCTTGTATTTTCTAAGGTATTATGTAGAGGAACTACAGCACAGTCAGCCTATTATATGTTATTTTCTATAAAAGAGCTCCCATCACTGAAGAGTGTCCAATCTGTGTTGTCTAGGAGTGTTTCTTATAAATCTGCTCTGTCATTATAGGTTTGCATTGAAACTTGTTGGCAGTTAATTCTTCCTCTATCTCTGGGAGGAATGCGGCAGGATTAAGGGTGGAGCAGGTCTGTATTTGGATTACAGGATTTTCTAATAAGAGGGCCTGATACTGCAGGAGGTGGCTATCAGTGAGTCAGTGACTATTATTAGCATTTAAAAGTCCTGGAATGTAATTGGGGGCAAAGGCCGTTAAGTCCTGTCCCATCCTGAGTTTGGTGGCTTCAGGAACCAGGAGGGCAACTACAGCTACAACCTGGAGGCAAGCTGGCCAGCCGTGTGCTACGAGGTCTAGTTTCTTACTTAAATAGCCTACTGCTTGTTGTGAGGGTCCCCTGGGTTTTTAGGACTCCCAAAGCCATTCCCTTTCTGTTATATATAAATGAAAGGATTTTCCTGTAGGAAGGCTTGTTCTGCCTCTGAGTTCCAAAGTAACAGATGAGTATTTGCAATTTGAGTTATCTTTAATTAGTTGGTAAAGGGGGTGGGCCATTTTTCCTAGGGTTTCTGGGCGGGAATTCCCTCCCGTTCTTGTGAATCTTTTTCGCTTTCCCATTCCCAATCCTGAGAAAAGTTGGTTGGGAAATCGGGAAAATCAGCTCCTTGAACCCAGGTGGTTGGTAGTATCGGCCATCACTTTGTGGAAATGATTCATTGTGGAGAACAGAAAACAGTTTATATTTCGAGATTTGGGAACGGGAAAGTGAAAAAACTCCTGAGAATGGGCGGGAATTCCCGCCCGGAAACCCTAATTTCTCCGTATCCTGGGATCCATGGGCATCAGTAGCTGATAATGCCTAGGAAGCCCCTTAATTGTTTCAGGGTCTTAGGTAGGGGACACATGGAAATGGGATGAACTCTGTCCTCCCCTAGGGCCCTAGTCCTTCAGAGACAATTAGCCCAAGGTATTTGACAGAAATCTGACACATTTGGGCCTTAGTCTTGGAAATCTTATAGCCTTTAGAGGCTAAAAAATTTAGAAGAGCAGTGGTGCCTCAGCTGATGAGGTCTTCAGACAGAGCACATAGTAGAAGGTCGTCAACATTGTAAGAGCTTACAACTATCATAAGAAAATTCTGATAAGTCCCTAGCCAGGACCTGTTGAAATAGGTGGGGACTATCTCTAAATCGCTGAGGAAGAACCATCCCAGTGAGCTGTGAACTCTGGCTTTCAGGGTCCTCAAAGGCAGAAAAAGCCATCTTTTAAGAGTAAAACTGTGAACCATCTGACAATCTCAGATATTTGGGCTAGAATAAGAGCATGTAAGAATTTGGAGCTATATAGGGTGTAGAGGAATAACTGCCTCGTTGATGGCCTGGAGGTTTTGAACCAATCTCCATTCTCCATTTAATTTGGGAACCCCTAAGATGGGGGTGTTGCAAGAACTATTGCATTCTCTAAGGAGTCCTCGTCATTTGAGACTGTTAATTATAGGGATTAGTCCTTTCCATGCCTCGGGTTTTAGAGGGTATTGTTTCCGGCAAGGAAATAGAGTGGGGTCCTTCAGATGAATGTCTGAAGGACAGTTGATCCTGGTGAGGCCCAACATCAGGGTTGATATTGGTTTCTACTACTGGGAGGCATCTAGGAATACTTCCAGGGGCTAGGAGAACAATAGTTCTCATCGTCGTCATGTTTCTTCCTAATAGAGGAGTAGGGCTTTCTGACATAATTCAGATTGAATGGGAGAACATTAGGTTGCCCCATATGCAGTAATTGGCTTGTCTGTGACTCCGCAGACAGTAACATGTCAATTGGAGAGGGTTCCTTATATTTTTGAAGTGACGGTTGAACTTCTTAAGTTAACATAGGAAATAACAGATTGAGGTTAGAATCTAAAGCTATGGGCAACAGTTAGAGCAAGGGCTTCAAGGTCTTTTGATAAAACTTTTCTACAGTGCTTTTTAAATTTAATTTGTTTATTTCACATTTTCTTTAAGATATAGACCAATGATAAGAAACAGGCTGAGTAAAATGAGCTCAAATTTGGGGGCTGTCTTTATCTTTACAACCAAGCAGTTTTCAGAGGAAAAAAGTCCAGAGTGAGTAGTTGAGACAATAAATGGCTTCTATATCAATTAAGAAATTAATAGGCTTATCTGCCACATCAGGGTCACCCACAGTTTTACCCCCTGTGATGAGAATAGCTTGGGAGCCGCTGGGAACTTAAGGCCTAACTGGTATTACAGCCATTTTTGGGGAGGGACTTGGTCCCTGTTCCCTTCAGAACAAGGGATACTCCCTCCTCCAAAACAGCCATGCCCCCCGTACAGACTAAAGGGCTTTAGTACAGCTTTAGTACAGCCCTTTAGTCCGTACTGGGCCGGGGAGGCATGGCTGTTTTGGAGGACTAGGACACTCCTTATTCTGGTGGTCTGTGTTTCCACATACAAAGCAAGCCCTTTTATTTGGCGTTTTCTCTCTGGGGCTTTTGGGGTGCCTTGAGGTGGCTTCAGCTCTGGGTTGTCTATAACTGTGACCAGAAGTCTGCCTGTCTCTGATCTCATCCTCTGGTTTCAGTGTTTCCTTATTCCTCGTTTTCCTGTCTTGCTTGTTAAAGACGTTTAAACAAATCCCTGGTCTTCTGTAAAATCTCAGCGTCTTAATCAGGGATGTAACTATGGGCTAGAATCATTAGAATTTCCTGCCAGTTCGGGAAAAACATTAGGCTAAGCTTTCTTATATTGGCCTATAGCTGATGCTGAGGAAGGCATATGAGGTCTAGCAGTTCTAAAATACAGAAGTTTACCTAACTGTTAGCAAAACTTAGTTTTTAGATTTAATTTTTGATTAACAAAGGATCTGATTGAGAAAATATAGAACGTAAAATTATTTTGGTGACATATATAATCTTTGCTTTAGGCAAAAAACTTTCATAATATCAGTATCAGACCAATAGTCTAACAAAGTTTATCTTAGTAGAGAGAGAAAACTTAACTCTTATTTTGTACCAGCTTACTTTTGTGGTTTAAATTTACTTAGTTAATTACATTTAGTTTAACTACATATAAACTCAAAACTTCTCACAAACCTTGTACAACTTTTTCAGTCCCTTTTAGTTTGTCTCTTTTCACTCATTCAGAAATAACCATCTTTAGGACAAACTGCTTTCTTTCAGTACCTTCAAAAATGCATTTCCATACCTTATACTTTCCTTGAAAACACAAACCATTTTCTTCCATATTAGAATACATAATCGTCAGAGCCTTAATTTTTACTGACAACCAAAAGCAAGCAATTAGCACTTCTACTGGCAAATCCAGGAATATATTTGGCAACCTTCAAAAGCATAGGCTTTTGTTATAAAATATAAGATATATTTATTAAAGATCTTAATTTATGTCTTAACATCCCTGTGACAAGAAGCCAGAAATAGATGAACTCAGACCTACCTAATAATACCTCAGTATTTTGTTATTTTGAAATACCTAGATATTTAATAATTTTTATCATTTATCACAACTTAGTAAAACTGAAATTTAAGTTGCCAACAGATGGTGAGAAACCTTGCCAAACATCCACACTGTATTATTACTGAAAACTTTTATCTGTTAACGTTTTATTAGTTCCTAACTCTATGAGATCCCACAGTAAATAATCTAAGGTATTTTCTTCACAAATTCTGTAACAGAGATAACATGACTTTAAAAGTAGGCTTATTTAGAATGTTAGTACTCTGGGATTTCAGTCTGAAGACGATTTCCCTTACAATGAATCCCACTGCAGGTGGTCCCTGCAGGAGTTAGAGCTAGGGCAGCAGAGTCAAGGGGAGGGGTCTGGCTTGAGAATTACCCACTTGGTTTTTAAAAGTGCCACTTTTTTCCTTCAGTTACCTCAGCCTCATGCATTCCTGTTTATAGGTGGATTAGGAGATGGGTGGAGCTCCTTTTTTTTTTCTGAACTATCAATTTAGTTCCTGTTTTTAATGTCCCCAATGAGGGTTTCTAGAAACTTGGCACTTCTGGCTATCCCTTTTATAAAATAAATCTAACTGTAAGATAGTATTATAGTGGTTACTTCCCTCAGGAGGCCAGGTTTCCCTATCTTCTTGCTTGTATTGAGGTCAAACCTCAGAACAAAAGACTAGGTGCCGTTTTTCAGAATCTGAGGGTCAAATTTGTCCCAGTATTTCAAGATGCAATTCAGGGGGATGAAGGCATGTGAGGGCTGTTGCCCATGTGGAAGAGAGGAAGAACAGAAAGGAGTCCCTTTGCAATTCATCTCCCATAACTTTATCTAGGACATCCCCTAGAAATGTGGGCCATGGACATCACATGTCTGATTCCGGGGCGAGTGGAGAGACACGGCATGCCAGAGTTAGTTGTGCTTACCTGGGCTGCCTGGCCCATGCCTTCGATGGACGCCTGCCCAAATCTGTGTGTCCCTGCCTGAATGTCTGGCGCTGCTCCAAAGACTGATAAAGGCTGTGGCCGATAATAAGGTGCTTTAAATTAGAGGGATGTATGGTTCGACTCTGGGCATCCTGAAAATTGACAGCACGATCCAAATAATGGCGACCTTCTTAATAAAGGTAGTAAAGGAGGGAGTACATATTTAAAGCTTGTAGGGAAGGTATACTTCCTAGGTAAGAGGGAGTGGCAGGAGGCCCTAAAGCCCACTATGTGAGGGGGGACAAAAACAGCTAACAAAAGCTCAAAAAGGCTTTGGTAAGACTGCTTCCTTAAGGAAAAACGAGTCCGGAATATGACGGTCCTCCTTAAAAACATTGCCTGGCAGTAGCTGCGGTGGCCAGGTGGTGGCCTGGTATTCCAGAGCCATGCACTTGCAGCTTTTCCCCCTTGGCTGCAGCAGCAGCAGCACCGAGCTTGGGGCAGAGCCAGGTGGCAGAGAAGCCCTGCGGGCTGTGGTGGCCAGAGCAGTACAGTGAGATCACGGAAGAACAGAGGGGATGAAAAATCAAGCCTCCAGAGAGACATTATGCCATACAACCACAGAACTCACTGGTGCTTGGATTTGTCTTGAGCCTAGTAGGTCTTAAATGACCTGTTCCAAGACCAGGTTATCCCATCATGGGAGTCTTCAAGCGGCGGAGGCCCTACTGGCCATTTAACTATCCGTCCCATACCCGCAAATGATGTCAAACAAAAGAGGTATAGGAAAGTAAGTGAGAGACTTTGGGGTCCCCTAAAAGTGGTTTACCTCCTGGCTGGCTTGTCAAAATATGTTACTGGAGAGTGTTGGGGAGGTCTCACAGAGAAGGGAGCCTGGACCAACGTCTCAAGAGCTGGGGAGATATAGTGACAGAATGAAAAGAGCAGCATAGATAGAGTGTCATCCCACTGGCAACCTTACGGTATGTCGGGCTGGGAAGGGATCAGAGAGACCTTTGGGGCCTACCGCAGAGTAGCTACAGCCAGGGTCCCTCAGTTGTCTGCAAAGGCCTACCGGCCTGGCCATGCACCAGCATTCAGCCTTCTCGCAGAACGGAAAAAGGCAGCAGAGGAATAGGAGAAAGTAGCAGAGAGGTGGGGAGATCCTCCAAATGGCACCCTTCCTGGCAGTTGGGCTGGGGAAAGACCCAGGGAACATTTGGAAAGTTGCCGTAAAGTAGCCACAGCCAGAGTTCCTCAGTTGCTTCCAAGGATCGTTCACACCAACCTCACTCCATTCTCGGGCTCCCCTCTTTACAAGAGAAAGTGGTCCGACGGTAGCCAATATACCCCCGGCTCAGTACTGGAGGGAATTGATCAGAACCCTTCTGCAAAGCCTTTACCTCCGTGGCTTCAGGTCAGCAGCCATGCTAGTCACTTTTAAATGGCTGACGGAGGCCTGATATTTGTGTGACAGGAGAAAGAGACAAAAATTAATGAAGGCCTGTAAGTGGGCAAGTAGAAAGGCACCGATAGTATTTACCTCTCCTTCAATCCTGGACGAGCCCCCAAATGATGTAGGATATTTTCTTTTTTCCCCTCTTCTTCTGCCTCCCCCACCCCCCACACTCCGGTTTAAGCAGTTGTTTCTCAGTCTAGTTGTGTAGAACACAGCTCCCTGACCCATGCTGGCATTATGAGCCTTGCGTTACCCCCCAGCTGAGGTAGTTGGTCAGCGGCCGTTGGTTGACCGCTCACAGCAGCTCATGGCTCTTGCCTGCTGCTAGCCACTTACACTGGCCACCAGCTGCTCATGGCAGCACACGGTAGTCCACAGCCACTCACGCTGGCTGCCAGCCACTCACGCTGGTCACAGGTCGCTCCTGGCAGCACATGGTAGCCCACGGTAGCACATAGTAGCTTGCAGCAGCCCACAGCAGCTCACGCTGACCTCTAGCTTCTCACGGCAGCCCAGCTCCAGGGAGAGCCGTTGTTCACAATCTTAGCTGTAGAAGGCGCAGCTCACTGGCCCATGTGGGAATTGAACAGGCGACCTCGGTGTTAGGAGCATGGCGCTCCAACCACCTGAGCCACCAGCCCGGCCCAGGATATTGTGCCAGGATCGTATCTTATGAAACCGAAGAATGGAAGCACAGACCAAGGAGAGGTGAGGAGTTGTAAAAGAGGATAGTTTATTAAAAGTGAAGAGTAAAGAGTCACAGCTCTCCGAACGAGAGGGGATCATGAATGGGTTGCCCAGTGACTGAGGCAAAAGTTCTTACTTTTATACCTTCCCTTGCCTGCTTGGGGAAGGGGGTTGGCGCCTTCTAATGGAATTCGTATCAAGTTTGTCCTGTTTGACCACCCTAAAGGAATTAACGAACCCATTCTTACTTATTAGATCTGCTCCTTTGTCCAGCCAAAAGGGATTTATGAGATAATTTATTAACCTCAAGGCGTATTCTCATATCTTTGTCCTGGAGTGAAGGAGACATTCCAGAACCTGGAGTTTCAGGATATGGCTGCCTTTTATTTATTCCACTAGGGACCTCCCTGTTTACCTCACAACATGCTGACTAACCTGTCTCATCTCTATATGTGAGAAACTGGCTGAGAGAGATTAAGCAGCTGGAACAAGATCACCTAACAATTATGTGATGTAGCTAGAAGTCAAAACCAGGCCTGTCTTACTCTAAAGTCTTTCTGGCTCAGTTAGCTACCTCTAAGTGCCAATTTGGATAAGAAGAACAATTATGTATAAAAATCACAATTTACCTTCATTGCGGATGGCAAAGTGGGAGAGGGAGCTGTAATTTAGACAAGTCAGGAGATCTTTCCAAAAACATACCAGTAGTTAAATGGCAAAACAGTTACTTGAGCTCAAATTGTCTGACTCTAAGTCCAGTGCTCCTTTTACTACACCGTTGGACATGCTGAAGTTGTTGCGTTAAATCTCAGCTGAGTAACATGATCTTGTAGTGACATTAATGATGAAATGACATGAAGTATATGAACAAGTGGAAAGTGCTTTACAAATGATAAAGAGGTTCTAGAGATAAGGGGTGGGTAGGAAAATAGGGAGTACACCAGTTTGACTACTGAGAAAGGGCTTTATTGACTCTTAGTTCTGAATTTTGATATAGGTCAGGCATGATTGGTGCCCTTTACTGAGTTTATCGAATGGTCATTTTCTGTACATTTGTGTTCCCTCTACTGCATATTAATTAACTTATTTGGTCATTGTATATTGAGCACCTACTCTATACAAGGCACTGTGCTACATAGTTACTATAGCAAGATGAATAAAATATGCATCTTCTTTCAAAGAATCTACTGTCTAATGAGGAAGAAGAAAACTTAACAATTTCAATACAAGGAAATAAACAC
This sequence comes from Rhinolophus hipposideros, assembly GCF_964194185.1. Classification (NCBI taxonomy): domain Eukaryota; kingdom Metazoa; phylum Chordata; class Mammalia; order Chiroptera; family Rhinolophidae; genus Rhinolophus; species Rhinolophus hipposideros. The sequence continues at coordinate 52,625,787 of NC_138059.1, forward strand.
TGGTAGAAACGGGAAACTCAAAAACACCTAAGTGGTTTGGGTTAGACTTTCTAAAGCAGGGGATGTTTGAGCAAAGATTTGAATGGTGAGAAAAATCTCCTATCTGAACAAAGTAAGACATTGGCTATTAAACCTTGGATATGACTATATGTGAAGGAAGAGGGGTCAGAAAGAACAAGGCAGGTTAAGTATGTGCTTTGAATAGAGAGTGAGTGAGCTATAGTAGCTAGAGATTAAGATAAAGTATTAGTTGGGCTAGACAATGAAAGGATTTTAGATTTTATTCTAAAGGCATGGAGGAACCATTGAAGGATTACAAGGGAGGTTGTTGAATAAAGTGTTAAGACATTGTTTTACCCAAAGGAATAGCAAAAAGTTGAAAGTTTTTCAGATGATATGTCATCAATTCCCCTCTAACTCAGTCATATCTCTTTCATTGATGAAAACTCATTGATTTTAAAGGGATTGAGTTTGCATGTAATTGGGGCATATAAGTAGGCCCAAAATGGTGGGAAAGTTGTTTTTCAGAAAAATAGATTGGTTGAAAATTTTAATTGTATTTATATAAAAGTAAATTCTTGGCAAATATTTATTTTGTGCTATTTTTTGAAGAGATTTTTTTTTTAATTCTGTCTTCTTCACCTTATTGTAATTTAAATTTCTAGCCATTAGAAACTTGTTCCTTATATTTTTGTAACACTTTTCAATTTTCAGATGGCTTTGGTGTCTTTTTTATTTGATCCTCAGAATAATCTTTGAGATAGCACTTTCTTTTTGCATACGTGGAAACTTAGATAATTTTAAATATTTTCGTCTTTGAGTCACATAGTTCAGTACAGATTCTAAGCTAGAATTCAATATTGATGTGGGAGGGGGTAAAAGCAATGTGGAAAATGGTTGATGAGACTGAAGATAATTAGGTAGATAAGAAACCTGAAAACTGTAGAGCTCTCTGGAAAGTACTGAAAGATTTTAATTTGGAAGAGGCAATGGTCTTATATGTAGACTCTCTGGAAGATATTGGACGAGACCCATAGGAAAAGATTTTGAATGAATGTAAGGGAGAATTTTGTAAGTGGTCCAAGGGATCCCAAGATCAATTAAGACTCCTTAGAAGCAGTGAGTTCCCCATCACAGAAGTAAGTATCTAAGCATAGTTTGGGAAACTGTAGGCTGAGTTGCAGAAGAGACTCTAACTATCATACAGAGTGTTGAACTAGATCATATTCCAGCCCTGAAATGTGACAATTTCCATCATTACACAGTGCTCTAAACATAGTGGACTGACCTTTTATTTTTTATTTTTGTTTTTGTGGATGAAGAAGCAGGAGTTTGCTTGAAATACTGCAGTTGTGTCACTTTGAAATCTATTCATTGGTTTATGGACCCAGTGTCTTCTGTGGAGCATCAAAAGTTCATGCAACATCCTTGAGTGCTGGGCTTGATATTTAAATCTCTGACTTAGCTAATATATAAATCCACATACAATCAGTCCTCTGTACATTGATTTGGGTTTCTGTATGCATTGAAATAATTTATGCATAAATCTATGTAGTAGATTTCAATACTTTTGCAATAACAAGTGCAAAGGTTGTAATTTTTCCTATTCGCTTGAACTACCCTGTTTCCCTGAAAATAAGACCTATCTAGACAATCAGCTCTAATGCGTCTTTTGGAGCAAAAATTAATATAAGCCCCAGTCTTATTTTACTATAAGTAGTAAAATAGTAAAATAGTAAAATAAGACTGGGTCTTATCTAACATAATATAATATAAGACCGAGTCTTATATTAATTTTTGCTTCAAAAGACTCATTAGAGCTGATTGTCCGGCTAGGTCTTACTTTCGAGGAAACACGGTATACATGGTTTGCTTCACAAGGGTGAAAAAATGTTTATACTTATTACATCCTAACAGAACTGCAGACTGCCTTCACAGAGCAGGTGGAAGTAGTATCTTTATAAACGTATGCTATCATTTTTGAACAGTGTCGACAAATCTTTGGATCAGTAGCCTTGAAGGTCTTTGCAAAGTCACTTACAAAAAAATTCCTTAACGTCTGAATATCCAAGTATACAATTTGCTATTAAATACATTCCGTATTTTACACTTTGAATTAAATAATCTATCTATGAATTTAAATTGCACCAGTTACTGAGTAACAGATAAATAGAATGATTCACTTTATATGGACTTGCTGGCCAATCAGACACATTTCTTTGACTTGCTTTAGAATTTGCATGACACTAACTAGGCATATGGAAGCAAGACTAGAAATTAAAATTGAATTTATTATTCCTATGAATTATCAATTATAAGGTGCAGTATGGTGCTAGTCATGAGAAAGTGCTTACCAGGTATAATTTTATAAAATTGTTGTAATATGTAGATGGATTTCAGGGAAACACACATTCAACAATTCTCAATAGGAAATGTTTTCTTGAATGGCATTGCATCATCAAATAACTTCCTTCCAGCTGTATAATGGTGTCCTTGGTAACTGTAGGCATGGATGGTTGGAAAGGAAGACCATCGCAAGTCCTCATGAAGTTATTTTAGTGGGTGTAGAACTTGCATATGTAATAATACGTGCTCAGTGAATATTTACTGATATGTGAGTGAAGCCCAGGTGTCACTCTTTCTTCTTATATGAGAGTAACTGAACTTGCTGCTTGGTTGCTTCTTGAGTTTCTAATGGTACAATGAATCAGAAAAGGTGCAATGCTATCTAGAATCACCCCAGCTCTTTTTTTAGATTACTAGTTTTAGGGAAATGGGGCTAAATTTCACAAAGTACTAGTTGTCTTCTGAGAAAGATGTGTCTAGAAGCTGAACTTTGTAATCCTGTTCTTACTGATAGAAGTCAGACTGGGGAAGCTTTGAGATAAATATTTTTCACTCCTTACCTACCCTTGGCTGTCTGAGAATACACTTATGTACAGAACGATTTTGGGTATTTTTGGTGTTACTGTTTCTCTACTCAAAGAAAGTTTGTAGCTCCCACTTTTACTCCCACCAACGCTCATCATAATTTTTATCACCATAAAACATTAATTCCACATCTAGTATATGTATAGAACTAGTAAAAACTACTGATTGAAAAGGAAACTAAAGAAAGGTTAAAATGGAGATAAATCAGTCCAGAAATTCTCTAAAGGCAGGAGATGGTCTGAATGGCAACATTCAGGTTATTTTTTTCTCCCCTGATGAAGGGAGAGGGTCATGGTTATAATGTCAATTGTGGATCTTATTTAAAAAGGCAGCTGTCCCAAATGGAGAGTCGAAGAGATGATTTCGCTATTCCCTAGTTCAGACCCCAGTAGCTAACTGCTCTGAGTTACATATAACAATATGTGTAGATGATATAGCACAGTTTAGATCTTCTTTTGGTTTTCTACTACTGGGTCTTCGTTTCTTTATGTGTATGATTTGATTGGTCAAATAAATTTGCAGGTCTAAAATTCTGATTCTGATCTTAATATAAATCATTGTTTTTTTGCCCAATTACCAGAGTATATGCACCAGAAATTCTGTACTTATTCTTTTCATGCCACTGTTACAGCATTTCTCTGTCTATGTAAGTCTTTATCTGGAGTTGATAATAGTGTCTGGACCCCAGGAACTGGTATTATTTATAAATGAAGAGAGAATCTTAAGCTTATTTGTATAATGCAACTTACTTTACGTCATTTCAGAATTTTACTTATAATCTAATGAAACCATTTAATGAAACCATTTTCACAAAAACACATATCTGAGTATTTGAAGCTGATGGTAAAATTGTTACATATCACTAATTCAAAGATATATGTCATATAGACTTGAGAAGCCAAAATTACCATCTACATTTTATGTAGTAAGGTATGTACAGCTGGAGTGCTATGATTAGCAAATAGGAACAATGCTTCACAGGCTTAAAAAGAACTACCTGTTATGTCAATGAGAAGGCTGTTGTTAGAGCTAGATTTGCTTTGAAATTAACAGTTTTTCCTGGTTATACTTTCACTGATCTAATACGATGGAAATTGAATTTAAACTCTATACAAAGATACTATATCCAGGGCTGTACTTGTTAAAGGATAGAGATATGTTACACTCTGCTAGAAAAGAATGAAGCATTAACCTTTCTTGAATAGAAATTGCCTGGATCTCTAGTATGTTACAGATTGGTCATGAAGCTGAACAATTTTCAACCCCATGGCAACATTTCAGATTTTTAAGTTAAAGAAAAAATTTATTTTAATATTATCTGAAACATATAAAACTATTTTCTCATCTTCATGATTCATAAGTAGGCTATTTAAATCAGTTCTACTTCTTTTGTTTACTTTATGCACATGCCCTCTTTTTCCTGTCAAGGGAATCCTTTATTTAAACAGAGCAGTGGTCAGTATGTGAGGTGGGTGAGGATTAATCAAACAAAAAATCATACATATATATATAAAATGTAGGAAATAGTAAATAGTAAATAGGAGTCTAAAAAGACTCGGATGACTTTGATTTGACTTCCCATCAAGTACACTCTATTTAAGAAGGACAAAGTCACTTTTTTGAACTACCTATCTGGGAGATGTCATCCACGTAAAAAGCTTTCTGAGTTCCTCTTTCTGCAGCTCAGATAATAGTCATGAATAAAGCTATCAGCTTTGGGCTGAATTCTTTACTTTTCAGGTCTTTTCTCAGTAGCAGAGTCAATAACCAAAACAAAAGCAGCCATTGTAGCAGTAACAGTAGCAAAATGGTCCCCCATAACTTCCATCATTAGTTCGTGTCATAATCACTATATCAATAACATAACAATGAAGAAATAATCCTTCAGGAAAGCAAGGGAATGGATTTATGAAGGCTGCTTTTGTTTTGATAGATTTTCAGTTCCTTAATTTCCTGTTTTACAAAGTAAAAGCAATAATTATTTTTTAAATGTAGGTCAATTCCAGAAGACTCTTCAAAGAGATTTATAATACTTGGGTCTATTATTACAACAAATTAGGAAGCATGTACCATAGGATTTCATATTTACAGAGGACGTACTATTATTAAGAGTAGCAATCACAGATATCCTATGGGATTTTTCCTGATTTAGTGATGGTCGGGTTTGAAAAATTGAGTTCTAGACAGGAACATAAAACCATCCTAATGAAAGCATAAATATTTGCTGTTTGTACTTATGAAAAGCAATCAATAGTTACAATTATTTAAGGATATAATATCTACCTACTTTAAAATAGATTGGAATCAAATGAGTAAGGGGGAGGAAGCCTGCCGTTTTTATCAAGCACTCCTGTCCAAATACCCAGGAAACTATTATTGAGTTGCGTTCTGTGATATGCTAATAGCAGATGAAGGTGTTGTAGATAAGGCATGCATTTATTAGCTTAAAGAAAAAAATAGCCACGAGAGAAACAGAAACAACAACAACACAAAAACAAACAAACAAAAGTGGAGAATTTTATTTCATAACCAGAGGGTGATTTTCAATCTTTGGGAAGAGGAGTGGGGTAACTATATTGACCCCCATTATAAAACATATCGCTGCAAAGCGTAAAGCAGGACTTCACCAGCTGGGCCAAGCTTTCATTAGATGAGTTTGTTCTAGGGGCAAAGAAGACAAAACTTGAGTTATAATAATAATTGTCAGGTTTATGGGATCAATTTGATATTAGGCCACCGGTGGGGTCTGCAATCTGAGGGTGTTTGTCCTGCGAGTCCTGTGTTATCACACAAATCAGAAGTAGGCAAGAAGTCAACTGTCAGAGGGTCAAGGCCAAGCAAAGTACGTCATCATAAATTGGAAAGTATCAGAAATCTGGGAATCCAACTGAGAACTAGAAACAAAATTACTAATAAACAAAATTGCTAATGTGGTGACATGCTAAGAGTAGAACTATTGTCTTGCAATTCTAAACAAAGTAGCATCTACAATGGGCAGCATCAGCATTGCTTGGAGGTGTCTCAGAAATGCAGAATCTCAGGCTCACTCCTGGCCTAATGAATCACGACTTGCATTTGAACAGGACCCCGATGGATTAGTATGCGCATTAAAGTATGAGCAGCAGAGTAGCAGCTACTCTGCTGCAGAGGAGGGAGCAGTCTCTTTCAGCTGCAATGGTCAGGGTACGCTAATCTGAGCTGGACATTAACAGAAAATGTGCTTGATTCAGACATTTTAACTGGCTTTGTCACCCAAGTTAGCTCACCCAGTATGGCAGCAGGGCTTGGTGCTTAGAAATTGTAACAAGGATAGGCACACACATATATGCACGAAAGAACCTTCTTATAGATGATACTAAAAACAAAAACATAAAGTCTCCCATTAGCAAAGAAAGCGAAAGATTTTGGTAAATCTTCATTAAAATCCATTACTTTATGGTTTTATTGTTCACAACTGATCTTTAGGAAAATAATCCAGTGTTGACTGCCCACCTCTCCCAGCTTTATAATGTACTCAGGTCTTGTGCCATCTGATCACTTGGGATGGAGTGGACAATGGGTGGTGAGAGAAGGATCAGACCTTCTCAGCATAGGTGGACACTAAGGAAAATATTTGTTTCAGAGTAACCAGACACCAAGGATAGAGAATGAGGAAAGGAATTAAGGGATGGCAGCTCTTACCAAGACATAATGATTGCCCTTATTGCTCAGACAGTTGGAGCGACTGGTTGTGGCATTCTTATTCATACTTAACTGAAAAAGAAGCAGCCTTGAACATGAATGAAGGCCAACCCATCACCTGTGTTGGGGATAATAGAGCAGGAAGTCACATAGCTGGGCATCCCTCACCCTCAGTCTTTAGTCTGCTAGACCAAGGAACCTCTGTATCTACATGGGAAAGAGGAACTAAGAGAGGAATGGAGGAAAATGGAACTAGGAATCCAGGCCCGCAAGAGTAGGCCCTTGCCAAGAGTTAGCAGGGTATTTTTATAAAATATGGAAAGATTTCTGATGCCCAACTCGCTCCATGCAATTCATCTCCTCTCAGGCCCACAGGCCTCCATAAGGCCCACAAGGCAAGCTGTACCATCGGAAAATAATATAATAGTTCAGCCTGATTTCATACTTTGCTATTTATCTTCCTAAGTGATAAATATAACATTCAACAGTATGACAAAATATGTCAGTGTCTGTATTGTAGAATAAAGAAATGATGACGGTGCCTTACAAAATGTATATTTGTGTAGATGTAGAATCAGTTTCCTTATTTCATAGTAAAATAGTATAGAAAAGGATGACCTCTTAAAAGTGCTTCTTTTCAAAGTAATAGTACTCTAATTTCCCTTTCATACAACTGGTGTTGCTACTGTGTTTCCCCGAAAATACGACCTAGCTGGACCATCAGCTCTAATGCGTCTTTTGGAGCAAAAATTAATATAAGACTCGATATTACATTATCTTATCTTATCTTATCTTATCTTATCTTATCTTATCTTATCTTATCTTATCTTATATTATGTTATATTATATTATATTATATTATATTATTACATTATATTATACCCGGTCTTATATTATACAAGACCCAGTCTCATATTATATTAAAATAAGACCAGGTCTTATATTAATTTTTGCTCTGAAAGATGCATTAGAGCTGATGGTCTGGCTAGGTCTTATTTTCGGGGAAAGACGGTATGCTTTTGTTGCCAAAGTTCCTTCCCCCATCTATGTGCTAGGATGTGATTGTTTTCTTCAGTGTTTCCATGAAGAGTTACTAAGTTAATTTTTCTCAGTCTGCTTTATCAGTAGGTGTGGTCACCCTGCCAGGCTCTCCACCTGCAAGGCTTTTCATGTAGTCACTACTACACAGGGAGATTGAGCATTTGAAATGTGACTCTTACCAATTGAGATATGTTGTAAGTGTCAAATACTCAGGGGATTTTGAGGACTTAGTGTGGGGGAAGAAAAGGGTCATTAATAAATATCTCATTGATAATATTCATATTATAATTATGTGTTGAACCGATCACATTTTGAATATATTGGGTTAAGTAAAATATATTATTATAATTAATTTCACCTGTTGTTTATTTTCCACTTTTTAAATGTGACTACCAGAAAATTAAAATTATGTTTGTGGCTTGCATTAGTTTTCTGTTGGACAGAGCTGCTCTTGATAATGTTAGAGCTCAGATCTTGAGAAATGAGAAGAGGAAAATCCAAAGTCAAATGTTTCAAAATAAGACTTTGCTAGAAGTTATGAGGGAAAGCACAGTGAGTGGTTTTACTGCTGAGCCAGGTTGACTTACTGGATTTTGCAAATAAGGTTACCTAAGGGTAAAAACTGACTCTTTGGGAGATAAAACCCTTAATGTGAGTAAAGCCCATTGTCTTCCCTTGCCTTGCTTAAGGCCTTGTGACATGCTGAGCTTATTTGGTGGTTTAATAAGTAGTATTTAATGATGGCAATAAAGACTAAATCTTTGTAAGTGCCACTATAGCTTGCCAAGCACATTCACTCATTTTAAACCCTCCAATCTTTTCATCAGCCTCTCAAGGTAGATATTATTGTTCTCATTTGAAGATGAACTAACTGAGGTTCGGAGAAGGTAGGAGACTTGCTCAGGTGCCCACAGCTACTAAGCAGCAAGTACCTGCACTCACAGTCATGACTTCAGCTTCCAAATCTTGTGCTTTTCCCATGATATCTTCCTACTCCACGATTAATCCAGGAGAATCACCAGGACAAGCATGGCATGACCTTTCAGACTGGCAACTGTGCTGAAAACTGCAAGGAGTTCAATGTTACTGTGGCATAAGTGGGAATTAATTAAAACCAATGATGGGATTTTCCTCTGATTATCAGCAAAGGGACAAACACACTTGATAAAGTGGTGTCAGATTTGATTCTTGACTTTGCTGTAAAATGGTGGGTGGGAGACATCAAATAATTTACAAAGGCCCTTCCAGATCTATAATTCTTTGAAACGTGGTGCCTAAATGGAGCATATCAACTCTTTTTATACATCTTATTAAATATCCTCTTGGGGAACTATGTTCATGTTTTATTGACCTAGGCTAGGTTTCTGATAAACTACTCAGGAGATTGATATTTCACAAGGAACTACAAACTCAGAGATTATGGATACATTTCATCCATAATGTGTCACTTTCTTTTGATATTTACTGGTAAAATACATGTTATTTCCATTGGGAAATCATGACACTAAAGAATACTAAGTAGGCTCCAGTCCCATGTGAATAGTGTATAATTAACCTGTATTTATATCCTCAGTCTGCATGCAGTCATGCTTTGCATACACTAACTAGCATTCTACCGCACATCTGTTTATGAATTATGAATTTAACTGCAGGCATGCAAGGCAGAGTCCCACTTACAGTCATATTTCTCCCTCTGAGACCAGGAGGATTTACAACTACGTGATATAACTTCAAATTCAACTCCTAAGTCCTATCTCAGAGGACTGACTCTAATAATCTAGCATATGCATGTGCTAGAAAATTTATTCTCAAGTGCACACAATTCAAAATTTTTAGAATCAGAATCTTTTAAAGAGCAATTCTAAATGTTCACTTCTAAAAATGGAAACAATTCTCCTGTGCCTATTTAGAAGATGTCCCCCAAAAGTGGATTTGACTTGCTCTGAATGGGTTTGCTAACTATAGTCTTATTATAACATTTTTTGGGGGTGGCATTCCATGAAAAATAAGCGGTATTTTTCTTTATAGCACAATTATATCTTTGCAAAGTACAGTTTTTCCAGAGACACTGAGTGATTTCTAAATGTTTTTTAATGTTCATGACATTTAATGGGTTCTCACTTACTGTTTTTTGTTTTTTTTTATCTCAAGTAATACTGATATGTTCTAAGAAACCTGCACACCATTGGTATTTTTCTCATGATTTTCTTCTATGTATTCACTCAATCATGTGGTCATGTAGATTAAGATATGCTAGATAGAGCAGAGATGATTTAATTAACTCAGATAGTCTAGAGTGAAAATGCCTTCATTCACTTTTTTCTCTGTATTTTTATTAAATTTACTTTTCAATTACAATTGACATAAAGTATTATATTAGTTTCAGGTGTACAATATAGTAATTAGATATTTATATACCTTATGAAGTGATCACCCTAATAAATCTAGTACCCATCTGACACCATGCATAGTTATTACCATGTTATTAACTGTATTCCCTATGCTGTATTTTACATCCCCATGACTATTTTGATAACTGGAAGTTTATACTTCTTAACCCCCTTCCCATTTTCCATTCCTTCTCCTTTCCCCTCTGGCAACCATCAGTTTATTCTCTGTATCTATGAGTTTGTTTCTGTTTGTTCGTTCATTTATTTTTGTCTTTTAGATTCCAGATGTAAGTGAAATCACATGGTATTTGTCTTTCTCTGTCTGATTTATTTCACTTAGCATAATACCCTCTAGGTCCATCCATGTTGTTGCAAATTGTAAGATTTCATTGTTTTTTATGGCTGAGTATACTCCACTGTATTATGTACCACAGCTTTATCCATTCATCTGTTGATCGGCACTTAGGTTACTTCCATATCTTGACTATTGTAAATAATGTTGTGATGAACATAGGGGTGCCCATTCGTTCATTTAATAAATATTTACCAAGTATTCACTGTGTACAGGCTCTGGGCACACCAAGATTCATGAAATGCACTCCCTGACTTAAAGGAGTTTACTGTCCTACAAGACAGTCTCTCACTTATAACTGTTTATACCTCAGAGGGTCAAGCATCATCAACAATGGCAAGAATTGAATTGTTTGGGAGGGTAAGACAGGGGTGGGAAACTTCTCTCTGGATGGTTTCAGGAGGGAGTAACATATGAGTGGGAACTAAGAGAATTTCAAACAGAAAGAAAAGAAGGCACGAGATAGTTATGCTGTGTTCTGTAAAGGGCTCGAGTGGTAGGTGTGAGGGAAAGAATGTCAGCACATGAGTTATGAGTTTGGGTCCAAAATAACTAGGGAGATGGGTGCTTTTCTAAGGAATCTGGACTTGATTCTGTTGGTGAATAGAGCCTCAAGGAATATGTTCAGATATGTATTTTCAAACAATTCCCTTTAGCAGTGGGAAAGATTGACACACAATCTGGAAATATTGGAGAAGAAAGTCTCCTGCACTCTTCAGAGGCAGGGAAAAGGAAATGCAAGTGAGGGATGGACTTGAAAAATATTTGGAACTTTAAAATGCTCTGTTATGAGTGAGTGAAATGAAAATACTTAAGTGGGCGTGGCTGGTTCTCACTAAAGATTCTGATAAGACTGGTTAAGAACTCTATTTAATAAGCTATTAGAAAAGGCATAAATATAAACAGAGTTGGAAGCATGATAAATAAAGATGCTCTGTAAATGCTAGGTAATTAAATAGGATTTACCAGAGTAAAGCTAAATACAGTATAGTGGATAATTAATGGGCCTGTGACAACCCAGTAATAACTACCCTGAACTTTTACAATAGTGCATTAACATATCTGTGTCAGAAAGACTTTTACAGTCAACACCAGTTAGCCAAGAAATTCCCTTCACAGAAGTTAATTAGGGATTCCTGGTAATGAGCCCGCTCATTAACCTCCTGAGCCAAAGGTGACTGATTGCTATTCATTTGATGGTTTCTTGTTGAGCCTAAAATAAGTTTGGTTGTAAATTTGATTCTCCCTTTCCTTGATTTCCTTGGCTGTAATGCTGTTTTAGCTTTTGGCAGGATTTCCCTTTCTTACTTTAAGAAATGAACTTCTGTTCTCTTTGTAGGTAGGTGAACTCCAACATGGAAAAGAGCTCTGTAGGTGAGGCAGTATTCCTTGCATGGATGGGGTCCTTCAAGTCATTAGGATATGTATAGTAAATGCGCCATCTTTGATACTTAAATGCTCAGTAAAGATTCCTCAGAAGATGGTACTTTTGAGACTCAACTGACCTTTTTTCTTTCAGTACATCTTCACTTAACAACTTTTTGAAAATTAAAAACTTTTTTAACTTAATAGACTTTATTTTTTTCTCGAGCAGTTTGGGTTTACAGAAGAATTGAATGGAATATAGAATTGTCCTATCCATCTCTTCACCTCCAGTTTGTCCTGTAATTAACCTCATATTTTAGTGTGGTACATTTTACTTAATTTATAGACTAACACTGATATATTATTATTAACTAAAGTCCATCTTTTACATTAGAGTTTATTGACTCTTTGTGTTGTAAATTCTATGGATTTTGACAAATGTATAATGACGTATCCACCATTACTGTATGATCTATAACAGTTCCACTGCCCTACAAATCCATGTGCTCCACCTATTTACCCTGTCTCCCCACTGGCAACCACTGAGCTTTTTACTCTATCCTTAGTTTTTCCTTTTCCAGAATGTCATGTAGTTGGAATCATACAGCATGTAACCTTTTCAGATTGGCTCCTTTTACTTAGTAATATACATTTAGGGTTCCTCCATATTTTTTGTGTGGCTTGATAGCTCATTTCTATTTAGCGCTGAATAATATTCCACTGTATGATGCACCACAATTACCTATTCACCTGCTGAAGGACATCTTGGCTGCTTTCAAGTTTTGACAATTATGAATAAAGATGCTATCAACATTTGTGTGCAGGTTTTGTGTGGATATAAGTTTTCAACTCATTTGGGTAAATACCAAGGGCATGATTGATGGGTCTTATAAGAGGAATATGTTTACTTTTGTAAGAAACTGCCAAGCTGTCTTTTAAAGTGGCTGTACCATTTTTACATTCCCATACTTAACACTTTTGAGTACCTATCATATGCCAAATACCCCTGATTTGAGGGTACAAAGTTAGTGAACCAGGGCACAAAACGTTAGTCTAGAAACAGCTGAAATACATAAACTTGTCCAAGTTACAGATAAACTAAAATTTTGGAGGGTTTTACTGATTAGGGTCTATGCTTTATAGTTCAAATCACATAATTATTCATTAATGATAAATGGGTAAAATAATAAAAAAATGAATTATAGTAAAATACTAGTGATGCATTTAAGTAATTTAATGAAATTATTCTGCTGACATCTAGACATGAGTTCTGGTACCCACTCTCTGGTTTTACATAGGTAAAAGAAGAACCATTGGAACAAAATTTGTCTCTTTTTAATGTACCTTTGAAATTAGTGATTTTCATGGATATATAAACTTGCTCAGTGATTATTTTTTAAATGTAATCATAAGGTAAATACTTTGTTTTTCAGAAAAAAAATGTACAATGCAGGTGCAACACCCCTCCTACCCCAAATACTCTGTAGTTCTGCCAAACACTTGAACAATTGCCCTGGGGTAGCAGCAACCTGATTTGCTCACTTCTGCTAAGCTTGGGCTTTTTCTTCAATGGATTTGAACGAAAGTTGTACATAAGTGAATGGTGGAAAATTGGTTTTTCTACGTTTTTAAAGGCCCTGTCAGAATTTTTATTTGAATTGTTGTGGTATTAGCTAAAATTGATCTGAATTATTTTTGAAATTCTGAAAAGCAGATAATGAGTTAAAATTTTTGTTCTCATCTGTTCAACTAAAGCAACAAATAAGATAAGTGTCTTAATACTTTTTAACGTAAGTTATATAATCAGGTAATTTTCAGGTTTCCTGTGTACTATATAAAAACAACTTAGGTATCAGTGTCAAATGTCTTCTTTGCATTATGCATAAATATTCATTTCAGTATGTTCCCAAATTTGTCTCCATATCTCCAACTTTTGGAGTTTTAAAATTGTATACAAATATGTGTGAAACTCAAAATTTTACATGATGTATAACGACAATTCTAGTAAATTTATCTGGCTCAGAAAGACACTAAAACTTTACTTATTTCATTAAACAGAATCAGTGATTCTATCTGGTTGAGACCTGTTAGCTTTGAAAGGGATAGAGGTGTGTCCTCTTCTGTCATTGAGTCTGTTGATCAGAATGGGATGATTTGTGAACGGACAGTCTGTGGGCAATTTGTTGTGTTTTTTTTTTTTTTTTTTTTTTTAATGAACAAAGAAATGTTAAGAATCACTTTTCATGTGCTTGAAAGGAAGGATCAAGTTTTAGTCTGATATGGACATGAATGCTGCGAAATCCACCAAATTAGGAACAAGGATGAAATGCAATAAAAATAGCAAAAAAAAAATGTGGTTCACAGGAACTCTAATCAAAATTCTGTGACTTGTAGCAAAGTGCTGTCTTTCTGTTCTTTTGTATAAGAAACGATTAATTAAACCTTCAATCACCTGAGGCATTTACTGTGGTCACACAGAGGGCCACCTAAGGAAGTGAGAGGAAGATAAACTGGGGAGGATGGGAGAGGAGAGGAAAGGCATCCTGTGGATCCGATGTGTGTTTAAAGACGCCTTTGGGAAATCCTTGGACCTAATATTTATATACTGGCTTGCACATCTTCATTGATAGCTCTTGCTTATTTGGCCATATAGTTACTAGATTGATGTTTGGTTTTTATCAGACTCACAGTAGTTAGTTTCATTTGTAAATTCTGGCCTTCTGTGGAATGTGCACTTTGAGAGAGCAGAAATTTTGATTTGTGCACTTCAGTGTCCCCAGCATATAGTATGGTGTCTGGCACATTATTGTCATATAACACATATTTATTGATGAAATGAAAATCAGCAAATTCTTAGAGGACTTTATTTTCATTCCAGTGAAAGACTTGGATAAATTCCTTATTTCTGTTCTATTTTACTTGTGAATTTAATCCATGGATTACAAAAGCTTATGATGCACTGTAGCATGCCTAGTGCCCTCCGTGTTGAACTTTGTAGTTGGCATTTGGCCAGAGGTTGGAAGGATTGGACTTCTTAAGAGTCAGGACTGACATTGACCCCAGGGTATAGGCACTAGGACTTCAGAACCTCCAGGTTGGCAAAGACACTGCATAATCTAAGTTTGCCTGTTGGTTCCCTTTGAGAACATTTTAGAAGTGGATACCCATTGTGAAAACTGCATCATCCTTCCCAAATCCAGGATGAATCTGGCCCTTAAAAAGTAGAAGCTTTGTTCCTGCTGGTTTGCTGCCCTTTCCCAGAAGCAACCTAGAAACCTGTATTTGCATAATACGCTCCTGTAGTACATGTCTTACAGGGGAGATCCCCCAGAGCTTCCTAGTGACAGCCATGATTTATTACTCCAGGAAGTCCCATTCTTATTTTGTCTTGTGGAGTAACAGTGAGCAAGAGCTACTACAATTTGTACCATTCTTTTAGACCCTAAACCTACATTTTACACTTGATTCTGATGAGATAAAAACAAATGGCAAGAGTAATTATAACATCACAGCATTTTTACCTGCTTGCAGGTCACCATAAAGTCTATTCATTTACAGTAATCCTTGGAAGTCTAATTTTTTTTACCAGGATCTATAAAACTAGATGGATTCTCAGTTTTAATTGTGTGTTATCATCTCTCGCCCTCCCCAGTGCTCTAATCATAGCTTATAAATAATTTACAAATGGTTCACCTGATTTACCCCTGACGAGTTAAGAATACTGGGTCCCCCTTTCCCATACTTGGCTTCTGTGCTTTCTCTAAATGTCATCCCTTCTCCTGTGCTCCTTGGTTATTCATTTACTTGTTGTCAACTACCCGGTACATCACTGTGCCCTCTCCTCAGCTCTCCCTGTGAAGTGAGTAGAATATGCATCTATGCTTCTTCACCCCAGCTTCTTGTTCCTGCAGAGCACAGTACATTTCTCCCGAAGGCAGGGCAAAGCTCCTTTGATTGGTCCAATCTCCTTGGTTCCTTTCAGTTTGTTTCTGAACCCCAGGGCTGCTATAAGATTTAAAGCTTATTACTGTTAATGACATTATTAGTGGTAGCTGTGGTGGTGATGTGTGTTCTTGTGTTAGTTTGGTTTAGCTCTTATCTTGTGCAAAGCATTATTACAAACTTTTAAAACTCAATGTATTTCTTTTTAATTTTTTTGTTAATTAAAGTTTATTGGGGTGACAATTGTTAGTAAAGTTACATAGATTTCAGGTGTACAATTCTGTATTACATCATCTATAAATCCCATTGTGTGTTCACCACCCAGAGTAAGTTCTCCTTCCATCACCATATATTTGATCTCCCTTACCCTCATCTCCCACCCGCCTCCCCCTTACCTTCTGGTAACCACTAAACTATTGTCTGTGTCTGTGAGTTTTTGTTTCTCATTTGTTTGTCTTGTTCTTTTGTTGTTTTTGGTTCATATACCACAAATCAGTGAAATCATATGGTTCTCTGCTTTTTCTGTCTGACTTATTTCGCTTAGCATTATATTCTCAAGATCCATCCATGTTGTCACAAATGGTCCTATTTCATCTTTTCTTACTGCTGAATAGTATTCCATTGTGTATATACACCACAACTTTTTTATCCATTCATCTATCGAAGGACATTTTGGTTGTTTCCATGTCTTGGCTACCGTAAACAAAGCTGCAATGAACATTGGAGCACACGTGTCTTTATGGATAAATGTTTTCAGATTTTTTGGGTAGATACCCAGGAGAGGGATTGCTGGGTCATGCGGTAATTCTATTTTTAATTTTTTCAGGAGCCTCCACACTGCCTTCCATAATGGCTGCACCAGTCTGCATTCCCACCAACAGTGTATGAGGGTTCCTTTTTCTCCACAGCCTCTCCAACACTTGTTACTATTTGTCTTGTTGATGATAACCTCTGACTGGGGTGAGGTGATATCTCATTGTGGTTTTTATTTGCATTTCTCTGATGATTAGTGATGTTGAACATTTTTTCATATGTCTATTTGCCATTTGTATGTCCTCTTTGGAGAAATGTCTCTTCAGGTCCTCTGCCCATTTTTTCAATTGGGTTGTTTGTTTTTGTTGTTGCTGAGTTGCATGAGTTCCTTGTATATTTTGGATATTAGCACTTATTGGAGGCACTGTTTGCAAAAAAATCTTCTCCCATTCACTTGGTTGCCTCTTTACTTTGTCGATGGTTTCTTTTGCTGTGCAGAAGCTTTTAAGTTTGGTATAGTCCCATTCATTTATTTTAGCTTTTACTTCCCTTGTGTTTGGAGTCAAATTCATAAAATGTTCTTTGAACCCAAGATCCATAAGTTTAGTACCTATGTTTTCTTCTATGCAGTTTATTGTGTCAGGTCTTATGCTTAAGTCTTTGATCCGTATTAAATTAATTTTGGTACATGGTGACAGATAACAGTCCAGTTTCATTCTTTTGCACGTGGCTATCCAATTCTCCCAGCACCATTTATTGAAGAGGCTGTCTTTCCTCCATTGTATGTTTTTTGCTTCTTTGTCAAAAATTATCTGTCCATATTTATGAGGGTTTATTTCTGGGTTCTCAATTCTATTACATTGGTCTACGTGTCTGTTTTTCTGCCAATACCATGCTGTTTTGATTATTGTTGCCCTGTAGTACAAGCTAAAGTCAGAGAGTGTGATACCTCCAGCATTGTTCTTTTTCTTTAAGATTGCTGTGGCTATTCGGGGTCTTTTGTGGTTCCAAACAAATCTGATGATTTTTTGTTCTATTTCTTTAAAAAATGCCATTGGGATTTTGATGGGGATTGCATTAAATCTGTATATTGCTTTGGGTAATATGGTCATTTTAACTATGTTGATTCTTCCCATCCATGAGCATGGAATGTCTTTCCATTTCTTTGTGTCTTCTTCAATTTCTTTTAAAAATGTCTTGCAGTTTTCAGCATGTAGGTCTTTTACATCCTTGGTTAAGTTTATTCCTAGGTATTCTATTCTTCTTGCTGGCAATTGCAAAAGGAATTGTTTTGTTTTTTTTTTTATTTCTTTTTCTGAGATTTCATTGTTAGTATACAGGAATGCAGTGGACTTTTGTACGTTGATTTTGCAGCCGGCCACATTACTGTATTCATTGATTGTTTCTAACAGCTTTTTGGTGGAGTTTTAGGGTTTTCTATATACAGCATCATGTCATCTGCAAAGAGTGACAATTTAACTTCTTCATTCCCAATTTGGATACCTTTTATTTCTTTCTCTTGCCTGATTGCTCTGGCGAGGACTTCCAACACTGTTGAAAAGCAGAGGTGATAGGGGACAGCCCTGTCGTGTTCCTGAACGTAGAGCAAAGAGCTTCAGTTTTTTACCATTAATTGTGAGATTAGCTGAGGGTTTGTCATATATGGCCTTTATTATGTTAAGGTATTTTCCTTCTATACCTATTTTATTAAGTGCTTTAATCATAAATGGATGTTCTATCTTGTCAAATGAGTTTTCTGCATTAATTGAAATAATCATATGATTTTTGTCCTTTATTTTGTTTATGTGATGTATCACATTGATGGATATGCGTATGTTGAACCATCCTTGTGCCCCTGGGATGAACCCCACTTGGTCGTGGTGAATAATCTTTTTAATGCATTGTGGCATTCGATTTGCTAGAATTTTGTTTAGGATTTTTGCATCTGTATTCATCAGAGATATTGATCTGTAGTTCTCTTTTTTTGTGTTGTCCTTACCAGGTTTTGGTATCAGGGTAATGTTGGCCTCATAAAATAATAAAACTCAATGTATTTTTATGACAATTTCATCTATTGTCATAATATCAAAGTGTTGAGTTTCAAAAGAGGTTTCAGCCTCTGGATAACATATAAATTCAACTGTGATTTTTATATTTTCTTCTCTATGGCATAGACACTATCCAAACTATTTTTAATATTCTTATGTTTAACTGGAAAGCTAGATTGAGATTTCTAAATGTAATACATGACCACCATCATTTTCTTCAATAATAATTCCTCTATCCATGCTTGAAATAGTACATTCAATAATTCATTAGAAGTACTTAATAAGGTTCTACCAAATGCTAGGCAGCCATTCATGGCAACACCAAGCCTCAGCTAGTTGTATGAAGGTACTTTTCACTCATAAATTATAAGTTTTAACACGAAGCCATTTTTCTGAATAATGGTGTTGATGGGAGAAATAAATATACTTGATGGGATTCAATGAAGAAATTCATTTTAACAGGTGTTTTTTCAGATGGCTGCAGATTGTGTGTGAGAGCTATAAGAAATGCAATTTGCTCACCAATACTAACTTTCTGGTTTTCCTGTATACACACACAGACACACAGACACACACACACACACACACACACACACACGCCACAAATTGTCAAAAGACGCGTGACACATTGGATAAATATCTTTGTAACACGTATTACACATTACCAAGGACTATTTTTCCCAACATAAAAACTTCTCGTCAATGAAAAAGAAAAAATGGACAATAATCACTTAAAAATGGGCAAAAAACATGTAGGCAGTTCACAGGAAAAAAATTAGCACAAAAAAAGATAAATAACTTTACTTAAAGAAATTCATCTTTATTTTCAAGCTCTGTTTGCATTTTCTCAATATATAAAATCTGCCTTATGTCTATTGATAGCAAGTGTAGGGTCTTGTATTATGTCACAGGTTGCACCCATGAAGCAGACCCTCTCTTTAATCTTCACCTGCAGAGGTTGAGACTTTTTTCCTTAATCCCTTTGTTTCTGTAGCAGATATTATAGATTAGCTCACCGAATACTCACTCACTCCAGCTCCCTTCTAGTGTGTTTTATGTGATAGAACCTGGAAAGCTTATAAAAAGAAAAAAAGAAGGGAGAGAGTGAGGGTTGGAGGAAGAAAAAAATGTTCTTACTTTCATGCAGCTAGAGACTCCATGTTCTGGTAGAAAGTTGCATTTGGAATGATGAAATGCATCACTTAAGGAGATGGCTATGTGCTGGGCAATGTTTTGTTCTTCTGGAGAAACTGTGTGAAAGACTGTGATGTCCAGCTCCTGCAGTTCTAAGTGCTGGAGGCAGGTGGTGACTACAATAGTTTGGGGAAGTACAGTTTCAGGACGTGGGGAAAGTCACTGTCCAGCTGCACTGCTTGTGGTCACACAACATCCAGGCTTGGTTTCCTGATCACCCCCGAAATCCTTCAAGCTATATAATACTTTGTAATAAGTCTTTCTGTACTTAATTTGACTGGCATGGACTCAACAAATAACATTTCAACAATAAAATTGTGTCTTGGTAATCAGAGGGTAAAGGTAGAGGATGGAAGGGAGAATGGAAAGATATAAATAAATAAACCAATCAAAACCAAGAGAAGTTCCATTAAAAGTTCCCTTTAGATTTTCAGTTCTGGATACTTCAATGCTAAAACAAAACAAAATGAAAAAATCACTGTAAATTAAAGCTAAATTTGCTTTTGGGTCTCCCTGTTGAAATCTTATAAAATGTTATTTTCTAGACATTTACTCATTTAGTTGAATAATATGTATTAATCAAGTGCTTCACCAAATTAGCCACAATTACAGGATTCAAGCGTACTTTGAATTATACGATGTCTTTTCCTTAAAACATACAAACTGAAGTAATAATTTGCCATTTTCAAAAAGAAATCTTAACAGGAATCCTTTTAAAAGAATAAAGAGGATTCAGAGATGAACAGGACTTGATTTCTCAGCCTCAGGGAATTTCATCCAGTTGGATATTAGAAAACCAGTCAGAACAATGCAACAAGATTAGTTCTACATTAGGCAGGGTACACGAAGTACTATGGAAACACAGAGGAATGCAATAAAAGGGTTGAGAAACTCAGGATTTCTCCACTTTTAAACCATTCTGTTATGAGGTGGCTAGAATGCTCTGGAAAGAAGTGTTAAAACCTATTGATGTCAATTACTTCAGTTTAGGTGTCTGATCCTTAAGGCACAGTCAGTGTTCCCCTAGAACTTCTCTAGTTGCAGGTCTGCTTTTACGGGCATTTTCAGTGAGTGATAACAAAAAACACACACAGGCTGCTGAGCCAGCCTTGACTTTGCTTCAGCCAAGAACTTCATTTACACTTCTCGGAAAAATTTAGTCAAGTCTGTCATAGAGGCAGGCCTTAGCAGATAGGATTAAGTGACTTCATTTTAAGAAGGCATCTTCCTCATTGTAATGAAGTAGGAACAATGGGGTGGCTGGTTAGCTCAGTTGGTTAGAACACGGTGCTAATAACACCAAGGTTGCCGGTTTGATCCCCACGCGGGCCACCATGAGCTGTGCCCTCCTTAAAACCAAACAAAAAAACGGGAACAGCAGTGACTGAGTCTGTCTTGATGACTATATGCACTTTCAGCTCATTTAAAACTTACCAAAGCTAGTGGTGTGGTCCTGGAGGTTTTCTCTGGCTGACAATCAAACCAAACATACAATAATCCCTGAGATTTCAACCCTTTATATTTAACCTGTACAGCAAATAGATTTCTGATCTCTCTTTTGGGAGAAATCTTGTGGGAAAAAATCTCTCCAAAAAATGAATGGGACAGGTAATCAAAGTGCAACGGCACCACGTGTTATTTTTGCTGCAGCATTGTGAGGGTGTTGAAACACAAGTTCTTGGTCATGAGGATGGATTAAGAACTGAAATTTGGGGTAAGTGTACACCAAACTTTTGTTTATAGGATCATCTCACCAGTGGCGATAGCTTCTGAACCCTTCATTAGCAACAATCCCAGGTGAACTGGAAGCTTCTAAACTATTCTTACATTCCAGCTGAATTCAGAAGATCTTTTGAATCAAAATAGGGAAATACTGAATTTACAGCAAAAAAAATATATATATTTCTCAGCAAAATCTTAAGAAAGGATGAATATCTGTTGAGTTTTGAAAAATGGAAAGATAACCCAAAGATCTCAGTTTTAAGTGAAAATTATTATTTTTTCTTTCTAGTTACTAGGCTAGTTACCCACACTATATTCTGAGAGCCTATATTCTGAGTCAAGAAAAGAATTTTTCAAGGTAAAGAAGTTGTGTCCTCAGAAGACTTCTCTCTTTTGGGCAAATTCCAATAAAAACATTCTTGTATTTTTTCAAACTTTCTTGCAAGTCTGAAGCCAGGAGACAAAACTGCCCTGTAGTCTATGTGTATTCCTAGAGCGGCGCCTCCATGTGAAATGAGGTGGGGTTAAAGGAAGGTTTCAGTTTGACCAACAGATCTCTTCACTGACTACAATAGTTTGACCTCAGTTATGTGGATCTTAACTCGTTAGTTGGCCGCAAAATGTTCATTGGATTCACAGACATGCACTGCTTCATAACAGGAATATGCTCTGAGAAAGATGTTGTTAGGTGATTTCATTGTTATCAAGTATTATGTACTGTATGCATAGTTGTATGTGCTATACTTTTATATGACTGGTAGCACAGTAGGTTTGTTTTTGCCAGCATCACCACACATGTGAGTAATTGCATTGCACTAAGGTAGCTATGATGTTACTAGGTGATAGAAAATTTTCAGCTCCATTATATTCTTATGGGACCACCATCATATATATGTATTTGGTCCCTCATTGACTGAAATGTCATTATGAGGTTCCTGACTGTACTAACATGGTGCTTGATCATTAGTGACCTGAGCAAGAGCAGTTTTGTTGAAATGTGGTGAGCAGAAGCCAGATTTCTGTGGGTGGAGGACTGGATCAGAAGTGAGGAAGTGGGAAGATGAGTGTGGGCAACACTAGAAAATATTGACTGTGAGGCCTGGAAGAGGGGCTGGACAGGAATCTGAGTCCAGGAAGGGAGAAACTCTGTTTTCATCTCTTCTGCTCTTTCCTTTTTTGTTACTTTTCATTGTTTTTATGTTTTAAATGGGAGAGTCTGAAATATGTTTGAATATGGTTGGGAAGGATCCAATGTGTGGGCAAGGGGGGAGAGAGAGATAGAGATAGAGAGAGAGAGAGAGAGAGAGAGAGAGAGAGAGAGAGAGAGA
The DNA here is from genome assembly GCF_964194185.1 of Rhinolophus hipposideros. NCBI lineage: Eukaryota > Metazoa > Chordata > Mammalia > Chiroptera > Rhinolophidae > Rhinolophus > Rhinolophus hipposideros. Next base: position 52,648,534 of record NC_138059.1, read on the forward strand.
GAATGAAAATGAGACCAAGTTTGATTTGACATATCAGTTTTCTCAGAAGCAGTGAGCAATGGTGTCCAGAGTACAGGAAGAAATGGTCTTTCTTAGGGAGGAAGGAGATAGGACTGGTGCAGATTCAGGGGCAGCTGGACATCTGGTAACTTCTGTTCTCTCTTTGAATTAGGAGACAAGGCCATCTGCTGTGGGAGGGGTGGGAGTATCATTAGATTGAGATTTACAAATTTGAGGAAATTATGGTTGAAGTGATGACTTCAAGAGTGGAAACATAACCTGACTAGAGAAATCTAGTAAGATTAAGGGTCAGGAAGCTCAGCTGAGTTTAATGACCTTGATTTTGGAGAAATACTAATCTACCTGATATGTGATTTTTTTTCTCTGCAGCATTTAGATTCTTGGAAGCATATATTTAGACATTTACCAGCATTCAGTCAGCTTTTTTTATTTAGGTAGTATTATTGGCATCAAATATATAGCAACTTACATTCCAGAGGGGAAATACAGATAATAATAAAAAAGCAAATGATCACCTAATATGTCAGGTGATATACTCGTATGCTATGAAGAAAAGTAAAACAGGACAAAAGAGCAGAAGGAGGGATTCTGTTTTCTATAGGTTGTTAGGGAGAGTGTTCCAATAAGTTAACATTTGAGCAAAAAACTGAAGGAGTTAGCCATGAAGATAGCTGAGACAGGAGCATCCAAGTAGACCTATCATACCTGGGATGCTGATGAAAGAAAAGGGGCCAGTGTGGCAGGACCACAGGGAGCAGGTGATAGAAGAGGATGAAAGAGAGGTAGTAGGGGCCCACACTCCAGGGTCTTGTTGGCCATAGTAAAGACTTTGGATTTTAATTTGAGTGAGTGGATGTAGGCTGTAAAAGGTCAATAATGAAGTTTACCCTTCGTTGGGGTTTTGCCAGGGGTGGTGAGCAAAAGACAGGAGCACACAAGTTCAGGGCATTTGCAAGAGTGATGCATCAGAGCTGGTTAGGGAATACACTGTAAAGAGGAGGGAACAGATTGGGAAAAGTGAAGTAGTCCAGGAACTGTCATACCTCATGACCTTGAGGAACACTTTCATCGATAATATTTGAGGAAGCCACCTGGAAGGACAGGAGGCTATGGTCAGTGATGTAGGAGGCCGTGTAGAGGAAATGTATTCCATTCTTTCAACACACTTTACTAATGCTTGCTATGTGCCAGTGCACTGCTAGACGGGGGTTCAGTGGTGAAGGAGAGAAAAGCCCACTGACATGAGAGGGACGCTGCCCCATACAGAGGCAGAGTTACCTGGAGTGGCAGGAGTAGGAGTGGATACTCTGGGCCAAGGGTCCCCCAGCTTCTGATTGTCTCCCACAAGCCCCTTTGGATTGAGCTTCTGGCTTTGCCCTGCCAGTTTCTGGGGTTGTTTATACTCCAGTCCCGCAGGTATGAATAACCAGAAGACTAGGCTCCCCATTGTCTAAGAGAGTTCACAAAATGTGTGCTGCATATGTGTGCATGTGCAAGTGTGTGTAGACACACTCAAGTCTCCTTGATAAAGTTAAAGTTAGCCCCTGACAATCTGGACATGACGGAGTGACCTCTAGGTTAGCATTGCCATTGTAGAGACTGAAGGACTTGATACTCAAAGTTTGGTCCTCACCTGCTTGTTAGAAATGCAAATCCTCGGGCCACACCTGAAATCTAAAGGATTAGAATCAAAATTTGCATTTCAACAAAATCTCCAGGTGAACTGTATGCATGTTAAACTTGAGAATCTCTGCTTTTGAGATTCTCAAACAACAACATCAACTGGAGGGTTTTTATTTTTCTACTTAAGACCATTAATTTTACTGAGCTTCTTCTTGTTCTAAGCACATTCTAACAGGCCTTCTCTACTATCTTTGAACAAAGTAAAATCATTTGTATAATTACTTTGTTATAAAGTGGAGGACACTTTATCTAATTAGTTGTGTAATGGGAAATCATTCCTTTTTATCTTATCTTTTCTTGCAAGATCCAGATCATTTTGTCTTTCTAGTTAAGAGTCCTCTTGCCTTGAAGCTTGAACCACTTCAGCTACATCAAATGTCTCCCTTTCGCATCCCCTGAATGTAGTTGAGTTAAATAACTCATGTGCATGATTAGCATGCCTTTCTAAAGGATTTTTGTAAAGATTTCCCAGCATCTTTCTGAAATTGGTTGCAGTGAGTGCTTTTAATGCTTGGCCTTATGCATGGCTTCATGAAAGTCGTTTTGGAGATAAAATGATCATGTTTCTATGTTGCCACAGTTTCATCTGGTAGATAAAGCATGGGGCCCAAGGGGTGTGACACTGCCATGTCAACAATTGGACCATAGGAATGTCCAAACAATGGGCATCCTCACAGTTGAGCAGAGTATGATGGCAGGGACTGATGACAATGGCTTCAATATATTGAGCTCATGCTGTGCACCAGGCACTGTCCTTTGCATAAATGATCTCCTTTCATTCTCATAACCCCTACAATATAAGGACTGTTATTTGCTCATTTACAAAGAGTTTGAGAGAAAGATTAAATGGATTGCCCAAGATCATATAATTGACAGGCAAAGCTAACCTTTAAATCCAGGTGTACTTGGCTTTAAGGACATATTACTAACCTCTACACTAGAGCCACATGTCTGAAATTAAGGTTTCAGATCATTAACTTCAAGGAGGTGTGGCTACTAGTAATGGAGAGTGTACCTGCCCCATGAGGAGCCCTTTATGGGAAAACACAGGTGTGTGGTAGGAGTGATGCATCCAGGATATTATCAGAATAAATTTGTGGTAAGAGCAATAGAGAATAGACTGAGGTAGAAGGAAAGGCAGGTGCCCCAGCCGTGCCCAGCTCCCTGTGCAACTGGATGCGCGGCCATTGAAGGTTGGTGAGGATGGCTGGAAGCATGTGATGGTCAGTCAGACTTTCCTGGCTGGAGTGGGGTCAGGCCTGTGGATGAGAAGTGATTAAGTGACTAGGCTGGTCCTTGATAGATGATAAGGTTTGGACACATTTCAGAGGTGGAGGTGGGAGGAAAGTGAGAAATGCATTTTTGCCTGAACAAAAACAGCCTTGTGTGACTGGCTCCTTCCATTTCTCTAAATACATAGTGATAAAAGCGGGAACAGTTATTGGAAAACCGCCACAAATATATGGAAAAAGAGATACTGGAATAGGCAAGAGATAATTTTAAAAATCTACCATAAAGGGTCAATGCAGAGGTGAAAGTACAACTTATTAAACTGCTCTAGTTTGAACTTCTGTGCTGAGACCAAAGACAATAGGCACACATTTCATTTTGCACAGAAGCATGGATAAACAAGTTTGAATGCATAAGGCATGGAAGTCTGCCCAAGGCACACACATGCAGTTCCCATGAAATTCAACAAATTCGGTTCTATCAGGAATGAACACGTTATCTATATGATTGAGTTCAATGGTTGATATAACAGATTAGGGTGAAAGGATGGTTTGTGAATATGAATCATTGCTGAGGTATTTATGCCTGTGAATAAGCAGAGAGTGACTTGATTCTTGTAGTTCATGCTGAAGTTGGCTGAATAATAAGTTAACACCCCAGGGCATAGGAGAACTAAGAATGTGTTTACTAGCCATGTTGTCAAAGTCTTGAAATAGCTATTTTGATACATAATGGATGTTTGCTTCCCCATCCAGTAACTGTCATAAATTAAAAAGAAGAGTTGGATGCGCAGAATTATGTTGTACTTCATTTGTCTGAATACTTAATCACAAATAATGGAGATGAAAATTTATAAGAGATATTTTGATATTCTGGAAGATGTAGCAAAGTTAATATTGTTGGAGCCTTTTCAGTTATGGATTGCTCAGAAAATGAGAAAGTCCACAATAGTTACAGAGACTCAGATTTTCTTTTTTAGCAATCTGAATATGTATACATTCAGATTTTCTCCCAAATAGGAGCTGCCCAGATCAGTTCATCCAAATTCTAGGAGAGAAAGTGGGTGAACATTAGATTGGTGGATGCCATTTGGAGTGAGACATTCCTTTCCTCTCTCACAATTGGTTGGATTTATCCAAAAATATTCCTGCAATTATGGGAAGATATTTGTGTATGTTTATGTAGATGACAGTAGCCAATATGTATTTTGTAAAGGTAAAGGAAGTAAAAATTAAAAATAAACGTATACATTCACATGCAAATGCTGCTTTCATGTAAAACCTAGGAAAGGACATAAAGAAAGGTACAGGAAAAGACAGTCAAAATGACATTACCTTTATTCATTTATTCATTTCATGCTCATCACTCCAAGCATGGTAGTGTCCCCATATGCATGGGCATCTCTTACATACTTTGCAGAGAGGCAGTGGAGTGTAATGAAATGTCACAGACCTGGTTTCTGGCTTTCTCACTGCCTTTTACTAGTTGCATGGCTTTGAGGAAGTTACAGTGTCTGCGTTGTAGTTTCTTCATTTGTAAGTGGGATAATAATATCTGTCTTGGCAGGCTGTTGTACCAAATGAAGCAAGCTTGGTGAAATTAGCTCACATCTTTTGTTAAAATAGCATATACATATGCACCACCTTAAGCACTTTAAGTGATTTATCTCATTATTCTCACAATCCAAGCCCTAATACTGATGAAGAATACAAAGTACAGAGAACTTTGAAGGTACAAAACTAGTAAGTGGAGAAACTGGTATTGGAACTCTAGTAGCAGAAATCCGGAACAGTTTTGGTTTTTTTATTTTCTCTTACAACATTCATGGTAAGAAATACATTTTATAGGATGAATCAGTACAGATGGCCATGATAAATACAGATAAATATATATAAACACACACATATATACATATATTCTCAACAAAATTTCACAAAACAGTGGTCATAGTTTGTATGATGCAAATTACACAAATTTATTATTTTATATATATGGAGTAGCACATATTGTTTTTATGATGGTAATAACATACTAAATTGTGCAAATCAATTATGATACACAATTTCAAAAACACTAGTCTCAGTCCCATACTCTTTAACCCCTATGTTATAATGCCTCTGTATTTGGTAACAGTTCTTGGTCTATTGTAGGTATGCAATAAATATCTGTTCAATGTTTTGTGAATAATGAAACCTGCAGATCCTCTAAAATCTTTTCTGAACCAATCGCTTTAATCTTTCTTCACTTGTAATATTAGCTCTTTCCCCTATATTGATAATAAGAAGCACAATCTAACAACACCATGTCTTTCTGCAGCCACCATAGTGTAAGCGATTTTGTGAAGAGAAGCCAAGGGCAGATGTGTTGGCTGAATAGTTAGTTGAGTTTTCAAAGAACAGGAGAGTAAAGTAACAGCTGAGGTTTTGCCGTTTATCTCATGCACAATAATAACATCAGCTTCCCATTCTTTGGTGACTCTTTTCTGCAACCTCAAAGTCAATATAAAGGAAATGGGATGGTTTAGCAATAGAAAGGAGTATGAAATAATCTTATGCTACTCTTTGGGTACCTCCCTGATCCCAGACCCACTCAGCAGGTCCACTCATGCATTTCTGCCTGTTGGCTGCTTGTTCTCACCTATCTTAGGACAGGGATGGCTCCTCAAAGAAGAGATAGGATATAAATCTTTTATTTTACTTTTCTCCTGCATTTTCTTTCAATGTGCTCATGAGTTTGCCTTTACTGCAAACAAATCACAAAATAATTACACACTGTTATTTTATAATTGGAGCATATTATTGGATATGCCTGGGGTGAGTAGGGAATTGTTTTTGGAGTGACAGATGTATCTTCCATCTTTTGCAAGAACAATCTAAAATTTCTAAATACTCACTGCCTATCCCTTATGGAGCCAAATAGATTACCCTTGAAGAACCTCTTTAGTTTACTGCTTTAAGGCTTTCTGTAAATATATGCATTTAAAATAAGACCATTCCCTTTAATTTTCTTTCTCATACCAGCAAAGCGTTCTGAGTAAGTGGTAGTATGTGGAGTAATAGTATATTTAATATAATGTACATGCTTTCAAGAGTAATCGAAAGTCTTTACTAGTAATGTTATCAGAAAGGTATCCAGTAATCCAACAATAATAATTGGAGTAATTTAAATCTATAGGTCATGATAATTTTTGTTCCCTGATGTTACATGAACTGCAGGTTTTTTGTTTTGTTTCTGTTTTTGTACTGAGGATAGATCTGATGTGTTCTAACAAATTAATTATTTTTCTTTAATTAGCAATGGAGATTTGAAAATGGTATTTATAGCATTATACAGAGAAATGAGGAAACTTGTTAAATAATTTTAGCTTAAGTTTAAACAATTATGCTCCTAAGACAGTTTTTAAAAATACCTTGGGTTTCCTCTATGTATTATAGTTTTGAATGCCCTTAACCACAGAAGAAAAGAAAGTGTTAGACATTTCTGAGAACAGTTTTTAGGTCCTGGAGCTGATCTTATAGTGTGTGCATTTTTTGTCTAATAATCTTTAAGACTGACTCTCATGTCAATTCCTGGGAAGATATACAGAGAATCTGTTAGAAAAAAGGTCAGAGGATTTATATAAAATGTGAAGGAAGTGAAGGAAGTTGGGGGGACTTGGAGGTAAATGGGTGAGGAAAAAAGGGAGGAGAGGGGAGAAAAAGGAGATAAACACGAGAATTTCTGAAATTCCTTGCTTTCATGCTTCTTAACCTCTGCCTAGAAATCTTAAAATTTACATTTAAGGTGATTGCTTCAGTTATCCATTATTATCCAATCAAATTATGTTTTGAGCACCTACTCTGATCAAAGCATTTAGTTAAAGAGTAATCTAAAGAGTAGCAGGTTTTCTCAAGCCCTTTAAGGGTTATTATATAATTAGAGAAATAAAATATAAAAATACCTGAAATAATCCAAATAACGAATAATCCAAAGCTAAAAATGATAAGAGGCATAGACACTTCACATAAAATTGTAGAAGAGAGAAGAGCCAATATTGGAATTAAAGAATAATTTGAATCAAGTATTTAAAAATATCAAGTATAGAGGTCACATATAATGGTATTATTTGCACTAAGAAGTTATGTTCTGGTCTCCTGAAAGAATGTCTGTTTTTGAATGTTTAATTTATAATTTCCCACAGCTAAGGAAGGTTTCTAATATAAGGCAAGATCTTTAAGCCAAGAGCTTTTTTTGAGGGGAATGGGACACAGATTTTTTTATCTTTAAAAAGACAGTAGGAAGGAGGCTGGCTCATTAACTCTTTAAAGCCCTGCCATTATTTTGGCGTCTTAAAATGACTATAAAGGAGGGAGTCTAGTTCCAAATTAAATTTCTGTTTAGGGTTCCTCAGGGCAAAGGATGCCTTTTCGTTTTCAGGTTGTCTCACCAATTTTTCCTTTATTGACATTTAGCTCATTTAGGCCAGTTTGTTAGCTATTAATAAGTTGATTAAAAAACATATGATGGTGAGGAGTTGATTGAAACCAATGGTGCAGCAAGGCTTTTAGATCATCTGTAAGTCTCAGAATTCATTCTGTTTTTGCCATCCAATGATGGGGAAACTAGAGTGAGTGCTGGGGAGGAGGATGAGGAAGAGAAGAAATCTGGGCAACATGAAGAGATGAGAAAAGTTTTTAATGTCAAGTCACAGGAAGATAGAGAATCTTCTAGAAAAAAAGATATACTGGTAATCGATAAAAATGAAGCCTTCTTTCTTAGATGCTCTGGAAGGATCTTAAAGTTATAATGACTGCTAAAGAGTACCTAGATATTTCTAAAACATGGCATCTAAGAATTGCTGCTAAGCTCCACCAAAGCACAGACGTTGCAGCTAATCAAAGATAACTGCCAGTTGGTATTTTCTGTTATGAAATGAGGCTTACATTCAACTCACCCATTTATTCAATAAATATTATTGAGAGCCTACCATGTTCTAGACACTGGAGGTGTCTATCCCTCAGGAGGTGATAGAAAAGTTTCTAGATAGGGATGCAGGGTTCAGGGAGATTATTCTTTTGTTAGTTCTGTTTTGCTTTTTTAATTTATTTTTTATTTTTGGAGGTGAGAGAATTGATACTCACTGTGAAGGAGTCATATGAGAAGATAATTTGAATATGCAGGAAAGAGAGGAAATGACTGTTGAAGCAGGTCCTCAAATAGAATGGAAGGAAAAAGATCAAGAATATGTATTAAGTGTTCACCCTGCAGTAAGAAATGAGGCTGCCCTTCAGTTTTAATCTTTAAATTCTGTGTTTAATCTGTGCACAGTACAGAGCAAAACTGTAAATGGTGCCTTTTTACTTAATTAAATATGTACATCATTAAGCACATGCCCTTAATTTACTAAATTATGAGTAATTAAAGTTAATGTATTTACAAATCATTGATTCTTTTCCACTTCAATTAGCTAGCAGTTGGTTTTTATGCTAGCAAAAATTGGGAAAGTCTTACTGAGAAAGTTCACATCCTATTTTATTTATTAAATTAGAAAATTTGCTTCTTTAGACCATTTCATAAGGTGAATTCTTTCTTTATGATGAAAATTTCCTCTTAGTTATTCTGGGTTGACCCCACCTTGACAGAGTATTTTTTCCTTTGTAATTATCTCAAAGCTGAGTTTCATCTGTAGACTCAAATAATTATTATTTTCAAATCCTGGAGTCCATATCAACTCTTAGGGATGAAAATGTAACAGTTAAGGAATGTGGTCTTAGTGGACTGTAAAAAATTTTGTTTTGGGGGCCATTATTTTGTTCACAGACCATTATTAAAACCAGATTATGATGCCACGTGTGACAGAGAAACATCTTAATTTGCTTATATGGAGACGTTCCTGTTTATGGGGTCCCACATACTAGCACTTGAAGATCTCAATTCAATGAATGGCTTCATCTCAACAATTAGGGCAAAGGTTTCCTAGCTCCACACCCATTACCTTCACACTAGTCATTCTCACTGCCTCTTTTCACCAAGTACCTCTGAGGATTACTGATGTTATGGCACTACAGGAGCCCTAGAAAATACATGCTCTGGGGGTTCTCTCTTTCTCTCTCTCTCTCCCTCTCCATCTCCCTCCCTCTTCTTCTCTCCCCCCCCCACCCTTGCCCTTTCGTATTGAAATAGACATGAAAGTGTGTATACAAAGATACAGAGTATTACATATCAGTGTCAGTGTTGCTGCAGTGGCTCCCTGCTCCGAGAGGGTGCTTGTTCTCTGCCTGGCGCCAGGTCAAAGTGCTGTACTGTGTTGCTTGAGGAGGGACCTCAGCTTTCCTCACAAAGGGTGCCCTGTCCATGGACTATGACCTATTTATAAGACTAATCATCAAATAGAAAAATAAAGCTAACGCTAAGATCATAAGGCCATTTTGAGGGACCTTTCAGATGAACTGCAGATGTTCACTTGTGAATTTTCATTCTGTGCTGTGGTAAATATTTTATTTTCAACTCAGCAGTGTGGATTGCCCTGCCTGGCAGTCCAGCTGTTACAGGATTGCCCTTCCTCCTCCTCTCTACCCATAGTCCCATCTCTCCATTTCCCAGCAGGCCTGTTCCTCCCTTTTCACTGTCTCTTGTCTCTCTTCCTTGAATCACCTTCTCCCCATTGTTGCTGCTTTGGCGCCACCTGAGATCCTCACTCACCAGAGTGGGATGCCTGATTTCTGGTCTGCTCCCTTCCTCGTCATCCTCAATCTCCAGTAGAGCCCCAAATTCCATCTGCTTTAAGGAATGTTGGGTCCCACAAATCAGAAACTATTAAAACTGACATAATCAAAGGAGAGAAATGTGTGGGAAGTCTGGGGGAACCCAGTTTGGGGACTTGGGCAGCTGTAAGTGACAGTTTTCAACATTCTTTGTGTCTGAGTGGGACTGGGCTCTCCTTTTCACTTCTTTTGGTGTTTTTGCTTCTTCTCTTTCTTCCTCAGTGGACTGGCCTGTTCTGTTTCACTTGCTCCTAGTCATTCATTCCATCAGTAATGGTCCCTCAATCAGCTCTAAGAGTGACATGGAGGGGGAGTCTCACAGTGCACACTTGGCACTCCAAGGTGGGAATCCATAAGGGCTCTGAGAACAGACATGCCGGCCACAGCACCTCTTTCTTAGCCCAATGCTTCTCAGAGATGCTTTCCCAGGGTCTACCTCTCCATCCTCATGGATGGTAAGCTGGAGCCTGAGCCTGGATGTCCTGAAGGCAGAAGCCTGGTCTCCTGTTTCCTCCCTCCTCCCCTTCTGGCCTTGCCCTTCTGGCCTTGCCCTTCCCCTGCTGACTTCCCCAACTCCCAGGGATTTATTTATTTATTTATTTATTTATTTATTTATTTATTTATTTACTTACTTACTTACTTATTAATTATTATTAGTTTCAGGTGTACAAAACAATGTAATAGTTAGACATCTATCATTTATATCCCTCACACCCGCTCCCCCCATCTACTACCCCTCTGACATTGCATATAGCCATTACATTTCCACTATCTCTATATAGTTGCAAGAAGTGGTGTACAGCATTAGAAATAGAGACAGTGGAAATGTAATGGCTGTGTGCAGGGAGTTGTTAACAGACAATTCTCTCCTCCCTACTTCCATTCTTCCACCACAGGGAACCCAGGGCACTGACTATCCCCATTGTTCTCCTGAGCACTTTTTCTCATTATGTTCATCTGCTGGTCTAAGTTGAGAATTTGATATTATTGAAAGTGACTCTCAGGCTTCTCCTTTCTCTCTCCATTCTCCTGGATATCAAGGGGTAGAGGACACAATGTTCTGTTCAGACTAGTGACTGATTGCCATCTTTGCTACCTCTTTGTCCTTATTAAGGGTCCACTCTCCCTGCTGCCAACCCCTCCCTCCTGTGGGTCCCTCTTAGCACTCCTGAGGTTGTCATTTGTCCAGTGGGCCCTCCTGGTCCTTCTAAAGGGCAAACCTCAGGGATTCAGAGCCATAGGCAGGCTAAGAACTTATGCAAAAATGAAAAGATTCCTATAGGTTTAACAATTAATTGAAAAATATAAACTCAAGTATATTTAATTTTTTTTTTTTTTATTTCAAGTCTATATCACAGATGGATTTTTCTCTTTTTTTTTTTTTTTTTTAATTTATTTATTGGGGTGACAATTGTTAATGAAATTACATAATTTCAGGTGTACAATTCCGTATTACATCATCAATAAATCCCATTGTGTGTTCACCACCCAGAGTCAGTTCTCCTTCCATCACCATATATTTGATCCCCCTTACCCTCATCTCCCTCCCCCCACCCCCCTTACCCTCTGGTAACCACTAAACTATGTCTGTGTCTATGAGTTCTTGTTTCTCATTTGTTTGTCTTGTTTTTGGTTTATATACCACATATCAGTGAAATCATAGGGTTCTCTGCTTTTTCTGTCTGACTTATTTCGCTTAGCATTATATTCTCAAGATCCATCCATGTTGTCAGAAATGTTCCTATATCATCTTTCCTTAACGCTGAATAGTATTCCATTGTGTATATGTACCACAACTTCTTTATCCATTCATCTATCGAAGGACATTTTGGTTGTTTCCATGTCTTGGCCACCGTAAACAAAGCTGCAATGAACATTGGAGTACACGTGTCTCTATAGAGAAATGCTTTTATATTTTTGGGGTAGATACCCAGGAGAGCGATTGCTGGGTCATATGGTAATTCTATTCGTAATTTCTTGAGGAACCTCCACACTGCCTTCCATAGCGGCTGCACCAGTCTGCATTCCCACCAACAGTGTATGAGGGTTCCTTTTTCTCCACAGCCTCTCCAACACTTGTTGCTATTTGTCTTGTTGATGATAGCCATTCTGACTGGAGTGAGGTGATATCTCATTGTGGTTTTTATTTGCATTTCTCTGATGATTAGTGATGTTGAGCATTTTTTCATATGTCTATTTGCCATTTGGAAGTCCTCTTTAGAGAAATGTCTCTTTAGGTCCTCTGCCCATTTTTCAATTGGGTTGTTCGTTTTTTTATTGTTGAGTTTCATGAGTTCCTTGTATATTTTGGATATTAGACCCTTATCGGAGGAACTATTTGCAAAAATCTTCTCCCATTCAGTCGGTACCCTCTTTATTTTGTCGATGGTTCTTTTGCTGTGCAGAAACTTTTAAGTTTCATATAGTCCCATTTGTTTATTTTATCTTTTACTTCCATTGCCTTTGGAGTCAAATTCATAAAATGCTCTTTGAACCCAAGGTCCATAAGTTTAGTACCTATGTTTTCTTCAATGCAGTTTATTGTGTCAGGTCTTATGCTTAAGTCTTTGATCCATTTTGAATTAATTTTGGTACATGGTGACAGATAGCAGTCCAGTTTCATTCTTTTGCACGTGGCTATCCAATTCTGCCAGCACCATTTATTGAAGAGGCTGTCATTCCTCCATTGTATGTTTTTAGCTTCTTTGTCAAAAATTATCTGTCCATATTTATGTGGTTTTATTTCTGGGTTCTCAATTCTATTCCATTGGTCTACGTGTCTGTTTTTCCGCCAATACCATGCTGTTTTGATTATTGTAGCCCTGTAGTACAAGCTAAAGTCAGGCAGTGTGATACCTCCAGCACTGTTCTTTTTTCTTAAGATTGCTTTGGCTATTCGGGGTCTTTTGTGGTTCCAAACAAATCTGATGATTTTTTGTTCTATTTCTTTAAAAAATGCCATTGGGATTTTGATGGGGATTGCATTAAATCTGTATATTGCTTTGGGTAATATGGCCATTTTAACTATGTTGATTCTTCCAAGCCATGAGCACGAAATGTCCTTCCATTTCTTTGTGTCATCTTCAATTTCTTTCAAAAATGTCTTATAGTTTTCAGCATATAAATCCTTCACATCCTTGGTTAAATTTATTCCTAGGTATTTTATTCTTTTTGCTGCAATTGCAAAGGGAATTGTTTTTTGTATTTCTTTTTCTGAGATTTCATTGTTAGTATATAGGAATGCAATGGACTTTTGTACGTTGATTTTGTAGCCAGCGACTTTACTGTATTCATTGATTGTTTCTAACAGCTTTTTGGTGGAGTCTTTAGGGTTTTCTATATATAGCATCATATCATCTGCAAAGAGTGATATTTTAACTTCTTCATTCCCAATTTGGATGCCTTTTATTTCTTTCTCTTGCCTGATGGCTCTGGCAAGGACTTCCAACACTATGTTGAAAAGCAGAGGTGATAGGGGACAGCCCTGTCGTGTTCCTGAACGTAGAGCAAAGGGCTTCAGTTTTTCACCATTAATTATGAGATTAGCTGAGGGCTTGTCATAGATGGCCTTTATTATGTTGAGGTATCTTCCTTCTATACCTATTTTATTAAGTGTTTTAATCATAAATGGATGTTGTATCTTGTCAAATGCTTTTTCTGCATCAATTGATATAATCATATGATTTTTGTCCTTTATTTTGTTTATGTGATGTATCACATTGATGGATTTGCGGACGTTGAACCATCCTTGTGCCCCGGGGATGAACCCCACTTGGTCATGATGAATAATCTTTTTAATGCATTGTTGTATTCGATTTGCTAAAATTTTGTTTAGGATTTTTGCATCAGTATTCATCAGAGATATAGGTCTGTAGTTTTCTTTTTTTGTGTTGTCCTTACCAGGTTTTGGTATCAGGGTAATGTTGGCCTCATAAAATGAGTTAGGGAGTACTGACTCTTCTTCAATTTTTTGGAAGAGTTTGAGCAGGATTGGTATTAGATCCTGTTTGAAGGTTTGGTAGAATTCACTAGTGAAGCCATCTGGTCCCGGACTTTTGCTTTTGGGAAGGTTTTGGATGACTGATTCAATGTCTTTACTGGTGATCGGTCTGTTTAGGTTTTCCAGTTCTTCATGGTTCAGCCTTGGAAGGCTATATGTTTCTAAGAACTTGTCCATTTCTTCTAGGTTATTAAATTTGGTGGCATATAGTCCTTCATAGTATTCTTGGATGATCCTTTGTATTTCTGTGGTGTCCGTGATATCTTCCCCTTTCTCATTTCTGATTTTGTTAATTAGTGTCTTCTCTCTTTTTATCTTAGCCAAGGGTTTGTCGATTTTATTAATTTTTTCAAAGAACCAGCTCTTTGTCACATTAATTTTTTCTATTGTCTTTTTGTTCTCTATTTCATTTAGCTCTGCTCTGATTTTTGTTATTTCCTTTCTTCTGCTGACTTTGGGTTTCACTTGTTCTTCTTTTTCTAGTTCTTTGAGGTGTAACATGAGGTTGTTTATTTGGGATTTTTCTTGTTTCTTGAGATAGGCCTGTAATGATATAAATTTCCCTCTTATAACTGCTTTCGCCGCATCCCAAAAATTTTGGTAGGATGTATTTTCATTGTCATTTGTTTCTATATATCTTTTGATCTCTCCTCTAATTTCTTCTTTGACCCAGTCGTTCTTTAAAAGTATGTTGTTTAATCTCCATGTATTTGTGTTTCTTTTTGCTTTCTTTTCGCAGTTGATATCCAATTTCAAAGCCTTGTGATCAGAGAATATGCTTGGTATGATTTCAATCTTCTTAAATTTGCTGAGGCTGCTTTTATGTCCCAATATATGGTCTATCCTTGAGAATGTTCCATGTACACTCGAAAAGAATGTATAATCTGATGTTTTAGGATGAAGTGCTCTATATATGTCAATGATGTCCATTTCATTTAATGTGTCATTTAGGGCTGCAATTTCGTTATTTATTTTCTGTTTGGATGATCTATCCATAGCTGTCAATGATGTATTTAAGTCCCCTAGTATAATTGTGTTTTGGTCAATTTCTCCCTTTAGTTCTGTTAGTAGTTGCTTGGTGTATTTTGGTGCTCCCTGATTGGGGGCATAAATATTGATGACTGTTATGTCTTCTTGTTGTATAGTCCCCTTTACCATTATGAAATGTCCATCTTTGTCTCTTGTTATCTTTTTCACCCTGAAGTCTGTTTCATCTGATATCATTATGGCTACACCTGATTTTCTCTGGGTACCATTTGCTTGGAGTGCCAGTTTCCACCCTTTCACTTTGAGTCTATGCTTGTCCTTGTAGCTGAGATGTGTCTCTTGGAGACAGCATATGGTTGGGTTTAGTTTTTTGATCCAATCTGCTACTCTGTGCCTTTTTATTGGTGAGTTCAGTCCATTTACATTTAGGGTGATTATTGATACGTGAGGATTTCCTGTCATTCTAGCTTTAGTTTTCTGGTAAGGCTGTGTCTCCATTGTTTCTTTGCCTTTTTGTTGTTGTCGATTATTTCTGTGTGGTGGTATTCTATGATGTT
The DNA here is from genome assembly GCF_964194185.1 of Rhinolophus hipposideros. Lineage (NCBI taxonomy): Eukaryota > Metazoa > Chordata > Mammalia > Chiroptera > Rhinolophidae > Rhinolophus > Rhinolophus hipposideros. The sequence continues at coordinate 52,663,755 of NC_138059.1, forward strand.
TCCCTCTGTTTCTTCTTTTATTACAATATATATTTCAGTTCTGGAATTTTTTTGAGTGGTTACCCTTAAGATTATGTAAAAGTAAGTTTGATATTTAGAGTATTCCATTTTCTTCAGCACGCTTACTTTCTCCATTCCCATATTCCGGTTCAGGCCTTTACGCTCCCCCTTTTTATGTTTCGGTTGCCACAAATTGTCCCTGTTGATGGTGGTCTAATAGCCTCCTTTAGTATTTCTTGTAGTGTAGGTCGTGTATTAGAAAATTCCCTCAGCTTCTGTATGTCTGGAAAGGTCTTTATTCCTCCTTCATATCTAAAGGATATCTTCGCTGGATATATTATTCTTGGCTCATGATTTCTCTCTTTCAATAGTTTGAATATTTGGTTCCACTCCCTCCTGGCTTGTAGAGTTTCTGCTGAAAAATCGGATGATAATCTAATGGGCTTTCCTTTGTAGGTTACCGTCTTCTTTTCCCTGGCTGCCTTGAGGATTCTTTCTTTGGAGTTAATTTTAGACAGCTTGAATACAATGTGTCTTGGAGAAGGCCTGTTGGGATTGAGGTAATTAGGTGTTCTATTTGCTTCTTGGATTCGAGGATCCAGTTCTGTCCACAAATTTGGGAAGTTCTCATTGACAATTTCTTTGAGTATATTCTCTGTTCCCTTCTCTCTTTCTTCTCCTTCTGGTATGCCCATTATTCTTATATTGCTCTTTCTGATGGAGTCAGAAAGTTCTTGTAGAGTTCTTTCGTTTCTTTTAAGTCTCAAGTCTCTTTCTTCTTCCATCTGTGTAATTTCCAGGTTTCTATCTTCGATGTCACTGATTCTTTCTTCCATCTGGTCAACTCTACTACCTAAGCTGGTTATTTCATTCTTAATTTCTTCTATTGAGTTCTTAATCTCCAGAAATTCCATTTGGTTCTTTTTTAAAATTTCAATCTCTTTCGTAAAATGCTCATGTTGTTCTTTGATTGCGTTTCTCAGTTCATTAAATTGCCTTTCTGTGTTTTCTTGCATCTCTTTGAGGTTTTTCAGAACTGCAATCTTGAATTCTCTATCATTTAAGTCACATATTTCCATATCTCTAAGTTCCTTTTCTGGAGACTTTTCACTTTCTTTTTGAGCTGTCTTGTTGCCTTGGTTATTCATGGCAATTACTGATTTATTATTTCTCTTCCTAGACATCTACAGGAGTGGTTTATTCAACAGGTTGATAGGAAGAGGTCTCTCTGACACAGTAGTGCTATATTTTCTCTGCACTTTTCCAGCTTCTCACACGATGGGGGGATTCCCTGGGAGACGGGCCTCTCCTCTCTTAACAGTTCACCTGGGTCATAGGGCGTCACGTCCCTGTGGGGGTGCGGAGAGCTTTTGAAGTTCCAAAGCTCTTTCTGCACCCGATTCAGAGCCCGTATGTTTCAGCAGTTCTGTTTACTCCTGCAGGGATCCGCCCAGATAGGTGGGGCCAGGGGCGGGGTGAGTTGTGAGAGGTGGCCCAGAGCAATGGCGGCGACCACCACCACAGCCGGTCCTGCTTCCACAGCTCCCTCCCCTTTGCCGTAACTAGTTGGGCTGCGAATCTGTTTCTGCAGTCCACAGTTCTCAGAACAGCAAAGATCCTGTCCTTGTGATCTGACACTGCTAGTTTATCGCTTCTAGCACCGGGCAGGTGGGGGTGGGGCGAGCTCTGGGAGGGTAGGGAGGGGCGGCTAGTCTCAGTGCCTAAGGCTTCCGTTCTCCGCTCGGCAGTGAGGGCTTAATCACAGTTTTCAGCCTTCTTCCCTCAGTCTTTTCTCCGAGGTCTGCCGTGAACGTTGGGTTCAGCTGTGCTATATGCTGCCCCCTCAGCCCTGTGGGCCGTAAGCGGAGCCCTAGCAGTCCGAGTCCTTCCCTTTCCCGCAGCTGCGGTAGTTCCGGGATGCAGCGAGCTCGGAGCACTGAGCTAGGTCTTTGTCCTGCGCCCGCGGGGCTCCGTCCCGCACTTCTCCCTTCCCTCCTCCCCCGCTCGCGCGATTCACCCACCTGGAGGTGAATTCAGTAGTGGACCTCTTCGTCTTGCCTGTCTGCTGTGCAGGGAGTGTTTTGTGGAGTTATTGTTGTCCAATTAGTTGTAAATTCCAGGAGAGCTTTACAGAGGCTCACCTCACGCCGCCATTTTGATCCGGATTCTGGATTTTTCTTTCACAACTTAGATTTGGAGAGTTGACCTACATAGATCTAAATACAGAGAAATTTTTTAAAGTGGAACCTGTAAAGACATAATTCTTAGTATTCAATAAACCTTTTTTTTTTCTTTTAAAGTTCCAGTTTTGGTAAGTAAATCCACCAATCTTCTGAACTTGCAGCTATGAATTCTGGATTTATATTTTCTGTTGTCTTTTAGTAAGCATTGATTGCATGAAGTATAACATAACATACACAAGTATGTACAATGAAATACAGTTCAGTGAATTCTCACTGAAAGAGCCCACCTATGTAGCCAGCATCCTGAAGAAGAAGCAGAACCTATAGCCCCTTTCATGCCTCCTCTAACCAACAGTCCATTAAGGGTGACCACTAGTATGATTTTGAATACCCTATGTTGTCACACAACAGCCTAGCTGACTGTCCCCCCTTGTCTTTTCTTGAGGAAAGAAGGGTCTGTGAGACTGTGCCTTTCTGGGACCTTGCTTCACCCTTGTGCTTACGCTTCATGCCTCTCTGTTTGGCCCCCAAAAGGTGGCTGGTCAGCCAATGACGAGTAAGATTCCCCACTGGTGGGGGACAACTCAAGCCAGGGGCAGTCGAGCGGGGACCAACAGGAAAATTTACTGGGTCGACAGAGGTGGGCACAGTCTCCACCTTCCCCCGGCTGAGGAGAGCTTCTGGCTATGTGGCTATATTCCTTCCCACAACCTGCTGGGGAAGTGAGCCAATGATGTAATAACATCAGTTCTCCTTCCATTCTTAACAATAGGTTTTAGCATGAAGGATTTGTTCCTGGGGAGGCACATATCATAGTTGTTAAGACATCATAGGACTTTCTGCTCTGGCTGTTAGCAGGCAAGGGTGATTGATTTGAATCAGTTTTTTGATATGATGTATGAGACTCACAGACCGTGGGAAAAACAATGCTACTTCCTTGTATGATTATCAATAAAAGCCACCAGTTGGTCCAAGTCAGGGCTCCAGTTTCTTGTTAGGCTGTGAGACACCCTGGCTATCTGAGATTTAACTGTATTAAGTCTCTGTTTCTTTCTTTCTTAAAACTTAACCTAACACCACCTCTTCTCGCTCCCTCACTACCCATGTTGCGCTAGATGCGACAACTCTGGATTAGTTTTGCATATTTATTAATGTCACATGAATGGAATAATATAATATATATTCATTTTTGTCTGACTTCTTTCACTTTACATTAAACTGAGGAAATTTACTCTTGTTCTGTGTTGTTATGCTTCCTTTATTCTCCTTACTGTATAGTATTTTATCTTTCAAATTTACCACATCATTCAATTATTGCTGGATGTTTGGGAATTTATTTCCAGTTTGGGCTGTTTCACAAAGTGCTACTGTGATCATTCTTATGCGTGCCTTTTGGTGAACAAATGTGCACATTTCTCTTGGGCATATGACTGGGAGTGGAATTACTGAGTCATAAAGCATATACATGTTCAACTTTAGTAGGCACTGTCCAATAGTCTCCAAAGTCATTTTACCTCTTAATGATTCAAAAGTGTAAAAAAATTATTTAACATTTGATAAAATTTGGATTTTTCTCAAGAAAGCTAATATCTCTATAATGTAATAATAGCATTTTGGATTTTTCTCAAAAGAGCTAATATCTTTGCAATGTAAAAGCTGCATTTTGTTCACTTCTGGAAATGTAGGAACCATTAATCAAAGAAGGAAATAGCACAGAAGAGATTAGAATTTTTCAACTAAAAAAGATTGGAGAGGTCATCTAGGGCATTTCAAGATATAAAATACATTTTTTTTAGGATGTGGAGATTACCGCAGTTATACCATGAAGGAATGGCAGGGCAGGACTTGCCTCAAAGTATTTTATTTATATGATCCATGTTCTTTTCATTGCTATTCAATTCTACAATCATTTTTGGTGTCTTTCACTGGGCAGGCCAGTACTTTAAGAATTTTGGGAATTTCTAGTTAAAGGCAGAAAAGATTATTGTGGTGTAGGAGCTTAACCCTTAGTGGAAAAGCAAATTTCTACAGTATTTTTGCTGGAATGATTTTTGATGCTTACTTGACTTTTATCTCTAATAGCTAATTTGCCATTGATACCACATTGACCCTTTTCCTTTCCCTTTGCATTACTTTCCCCTAATTCAGATACTTACTACTCCAGGACTGAATTATTGCAACTTGGCTGGTTTCCTCAACTGTATCTTCTGTCATCTTTAATATATTTCAGAATATTACTGGTTGAATTAGTCCTTATGAAATAACACATTCATTTTGCATTTTTTTCTGGTCATTACTCTTCCATAGGAGTTACAAACCCATATACCTTTGAGGCCTGGTAATGCAAATGGCTGAAGAAGGCCAAGAAATGGTTTTTGCATATTTTGTATCTAGTAATATTCTTTAAGTCCATAGAGAATTATGCTTTGTTCCATTTTTTTCCTGAAATGGAACAAAGGTGTAGGATTTATTTTCCTGATTTGATAAAGACCAAGTTAAAACAATAACAACAACATTCATTTCCCCTTTAACTCTGCAATAAGAACAGCAACAGTACAAGCCCAGCTGGAAACAGTGGTGGACCCAGGAAATCCCTATTTAAAGAGAGCTATCTGCCACTATTCAGCTCTAGGCAATCATCGTCATGATGGATTTGACGTCTTCCAATTTTTCAAATGATTTGGGAAAGCCAGATTTTTCTGTGAATTCTCTTTATATTTCGATTTTTGGCATCTAATCTAGGTATTTTTTTTTGGTGTGGGGAGGTTGAAACTTGACAAAACCATAGGAAATAATAAGTTCTGTATGTGAAGTATGGACCCCAAGTTCTGTTTGTGTTTTGGCCTGCATCAAATAAATTAGGTGCATTTACATCATGCAAATGGTTATGACCCTCAGTGGCTAGGCCACCCTTGCTGTTAACATTATTTCCCATTGTCCCCAGCACACGTGCTTAGTTTCAGTTAGATTGGCCCATTCTGTCTTCTTCACAGAACATGGACATATGCTATCATTGCTATGGCCATTTTTGAATTTTGATCCACACATGCTCCCTACTACAACCTATCCCTCTTCCTCCTCCCCTTTAAAGCTCACTTGACATCCTACTTTGTCCATGAAGCCATGCTTAATACTTCAGGATACATTGATTTCTCCTTTTTCTAAACAGAATATATTTAATTTCTGTATATTTACAATTACTTGCACCACAACTACTATTTAACAATTTTTTTCAACTTAATTTTTCTAACAGGATTGTCTACTCTCATGTTTTACATCCATTTTGTAGCCCTCCTCCGCCCAGAAATATTTGTCATAATTCAGGGCATGTAGTGAGTGTTCGATAGCTGTTTTGTTTGTTTGCTTGATTATATAAAATGTGAAATGGAATCTATATCTCATCAACATGATCAAAATATTTTAGCAACCATTCAGTTAGTTGCCATGCATATATATTTTAACTCAAGATGTTTTGTTTGCTATGAAGAACCTGAATCATTTAAATAGTCTAGACTTTGAAATAAACTCTTTTAATTGTATGTGTGCTCATGAGGCTGCACTTCCTTTATGAAATCCTTAAGAACAGGGCCATCTATTTGTACCTTTCCATCACATAAATTTGTGTGCAATAAATGCAGAATGAGTACATGTTTGTTGTTCAGTTCAATCCAGTAGTCTCGTGAATGAGATCTGAAGAGTTTCATTATTGGAAGCAGATCTAGTTGTGAAACAAAGACATTATCACTCATTTAGATTTGTGGAAGAAATGTTTTAGGCTCACTTGGTAATGTAGATACTATCTTAGTTTTATTTTTTATTGATTGGGTAAGCTGTGAAATAAAGCTAGTGCTTTGGAAATGAACAATGAAATGACATTGTAACCATTGTTACCACAGAGCATGAAATGTGATCTAAGGCTACACTGTTTTTGTTATACCTTTTATGTTCTGCAAACTGACCTACTACTAGTGTCCTAGGAGGTTTGGGAGATGTATTCCTTACCTTCTCCAATAATAAAATTGCAATTCCCAAGGTAAAGCCAGGGTTTCCCCCGGGATCCCTCCTAAGCAACTGCTTTAAGCTTAGCAGAGACTACTGACAGGAAGGACAGCTTGGAGTGGGGATGAAAAATGGGAGCTTCTGGTTTTCAACAAGTTAATGAAGAAGATTTTCTGTAACAGTGTTAATAGCATGTAATCATTACAGTGAGGTGTAAATTGTTCCCAATATGACAAACACCATACTATTACAAAGTACCGTGTTTTCTAGAGTAGCATGTTTCTTTGCAGAACTCTGCAGTAATGGAGATGTGCTCTTCTGTGCTGTCCAAAATGTGTCTGCTGAACACTTGAAATGTGGCAATTGTGACTGAGCAACTGAATTTTTCATTTTAGTTAACTTAAGTGTAAGTAGCCAGTAGCGGCTACCATACTGGACAGCACAGTTCTGGAGGAAAATACACCGTTTTCATGTCTTTTAAAAAGGCTTATAATAATTTTTCTCTTCTATTTGGGTCAAGAACCCCAAATATCTTCAGCAAAGGACTTTCTTTTTTATTTTCTTAAGGTGACAAGTCTTTACAGAGAGAGAGGGGATGTGGGCAGTGTGAATAAAGGCAGGGCCAACACTGAGCAGAAGAGAGAATGCCAGCATTTCTACTGTCCCTGTGATACCACTGTCCCTTGGGTAAGGGGACATGGCAGTACCTACTCATGCTGGGTCCCCGTTTAGCAACAGCAGATGCTGTGATTTAGAGATAATCATTCCATAGAAGGAGAAGCCACATTATATCCAATGCAATAAAATGCCGGTTTTGAAGATAACTCGGGCACTTTATTGAAGTGAAGGGCAATATGATTTGATGGGGCACAGTATTAAACACATTCGTGCTTATGATTAAAGTAGGTGCTGCGAATCTTTAAAGTAAAACATCTATTTTTTTTATTTTACCACATGTGTCCCAGTTAATGTGAGAAGCATGTATAAAAGAAAATCAATTCATATCTGCTTCATTTTATGTTGTACAGCTACAATTAACATCTGTTTTCATTTACTACACTGAGATTTTATTTGGAAAATCACTGATCATAAAATAACAAAATAAAGGGACCTATAAAACATTACTATAACCATAAATAAGAGATTGGGAAGGCCCTGGAGAGGTTAGCTAGACCAGCTTAGAAATGAGTTGAGAACACTGAAAGAGAGAAATAGCTCTCCTACTTTTAAAGACGTGTGTAGAAGAGATCTAATAACTTCTTTCATCTTTTAATTATGAGGAACATCCTATTTTTTGCTGAGCCTCATGATTCAGATTCTAATTTACATACCTTGCAGATGCTCCAAATTCTTAAATGGCAAACTATATTATTTCCAGTACATCAAGAACAAAACATGTGGCTTAGTCAAGTCTTGGATGCTGTCATTCAGGGTGGAACGACTCTGTCCATTGCTGTGAAACTCCTGTTCAGAAGAACCCAGAAGCTTGTTGACTGCTTATCCTTTTCTCATTCTTCTAAACCTGTGCATTTGGCTTGAAATGCAATGTTTATTAGAGCACTGACATCAAGACTGGAAGAATCTCTGTGAACATGTGACAGCTGGTTGATAAATTACCACTGATGGACATGAAGTAAAACCACAAGTCCTTTAGGCTTTGGTGCTTTGGTCCTATTTTGTATATTTTATAATTTCCTGTCATAAATATGAAATTGTGCCGAAAGGGACAAATATAACCAAATGGATAATGACATAAATAAAAAATACTAAAGCCACTACATTTGTGAGCCAACACCTTTTTCTTTTATGGAGTCATAACTGTTTTTGCCTCTGGAGGACAGGACTGTAGGTGGGAAGGGACAGGGGGACTTCTGGTGGACTTGGACACCCATCGCTCGTTTCTCTATTTCTTTTCTAAAGGACGGGGATTTCATTACAGGCACACTGGTGAATGTTACAGCATTAATGCATCAACACTGAAGGTTCGAGGTATTCCATAAATAAGAATGTTCTTATATATGAATTTTAAGAGGTTTGGTTCTAAGAAGGAAACATGTCATAGAGGCATATAGCTTTCTTTTCTTAAGAATTACTGGTGCTTAGGTAAACCAGGAACTGATGATGCCTATCTACTTGATAAGAATTATTTCATGTGTCCAGACCTGGAATGCGATATAGACCTTTTGCTTTTAAGTGATTGTTAAATCATCAGGTCAAATAATGTAAAATATGTGACAGCATAAAATAATTAAATTCTGGCTTCCTCTTCAACCCCCACCCCCACAACAAATCACATTGAATTCAATCCAATTTAATTATCTAGAGGATTATAATTTATTACTTGTCTGAAATAATTTTTTCTTGATTTCCTTTCACAATTAAAACTCAACCCTAGGCCCATGAAGTGATAAATTAGCTTAAGGGGAAATTTACATTATGTGCAGCTATATCAGAGTTGGTGATTTATTTCTCAAAGCTGGGTTATAGAATTTCTTGGGTCTATCACACAGAGAGTCCTCAAAAGAGAATGGGCTTTCTTTTTTAATGATTTGTTTTTCTACTATTAATCCTTAAATTCTTGAGAATGAAGATAACATTAAAGACACAGGTACAAATAAGACAAATTCTCCCATGCCTTAATTAGGCGACACTCAAAAAAACACCACCCCAGAAACATTAACTTTTTTTGACTTTTAAGTCCTATTTAGTTTTTTCCCCCTAAAAACTAGTTCATTATTTATTTATTTATGTACTGAAAAGTGTACCTTGTCATGGATCTCAGGCAAGGAGAATTTGTTGGCTGTGTCTACACCATTCAAGTTTCTGTGACTTCTTCATAACATGCTTGACCCAAGTATTCAAATTGCCCAGAGTCATCTAATTGTTCTCTTTACTTACCTCAGTCAACTAGTTCTATTTGTCAATTGGACTCCCTCTGTCAAAGTGCTAATGAGAGGAAAAATGGCAATGTTGTGAAAAAGAGGTGCCCTAAGTATGTGAAGTAGGAGAAAATGCAAGGAAGCAGGAGTGGGGGACGGGCATAAAGATGATGCATTTGAAAAGCTTTACACACACACAAGTAGGCGAATGAGAGAAAGAAAGAAAAGAAGTGGGTCTGGATGGTGTGGTGGGGAGCCTTTGAAATTGAGAAAAGGTTTGAATTTAGACATTACACAATGTTCCTCAGGGTTTCTCAGCATCATGGGATTCATTTTTGATAATTAACAGGATGACTATTCTCATCATGATGATCAAATGGAAAGAGCATTTCAGAAGATGTCACAAGCTCCCCTTTTGGAGTATTTATCGCTTGGCTGAGGCCATAGTTAGACAGCAGCCAGCACACTGGGATTAGGGAAAAACCAGCTGTTGTATGTGAATCTAGTTCTTTGCAAACTACTCCAGAAGCCGGTGCTGCCTGAATGTGCAATTTATGAACGAACACCTTTCGTAGCAGCATGTGGTGCTAGGTCTAGGGAGGCTTGCCTATCAAAACCCATACTGGGAACCTTAAGTGTTTATTGATAATAATTCCATATAAGGGGAAATCATATTGACCTGTTATTTATCTTGGAAATACCTGCCTTCCAGCGATATACCATGGTGTAGTAGGAAGAACCTGCACTCTGAACCCAGAGATTTAGATCCAGTACAACCATTCTAGCCCTACACATATATTCCTGAACTAGTCAGCATAAAGCCTCAGTTTTCTGACCTGTAAAATGTGGAACAATATGACCTTGATTGTGCTTTATAGCTCTAAGATGATATAAACACCATATCATGGGTTATTATGAAAATTGTTCATTTATAGAACTGAGTCTTAAAATCAATCAGAGCAATAGTTTCATCATCAAACACGTTTTGTAACCGTGCTCAAACACTTTGGATAATTAACTGTCGCTGCATTTTTCAGTCATTTCTTTCTCTTCTTGTTTTGGTTCAGTTTACATTTAAATCTGTGCTTATAAGTAACACACAGCAGATTTATTGCAGATTGATGCTGGTATGTTTTAGTATACTGTACAAGTTGCTGAAGAAGGAGGGAAAAAGTTGTTAATAGAGGGTTACATTTAGCTGTTCCAGCTATGTAGATGAAATGTAATTTAAGCATCCAATAATTATGGAATGATCTTTATAAAGTTATTACTCATGTGTAGCAATTCATGAATGTTCCTTTATAACTCTCTCATTTCTAAACCCAACTCACACTACTCCTGCCAGTGCCTGTGTACCATAGCCTCATCATGACAGTCAGTATTCCATGAGCAGACTATGTGTCTTCATGCCGCTGAGCCCTACACTCGATGTGCTTTCTGTTAGAATGCACTCTCTCCGTCTTCTCTTTTTTCGCTCAGCAAACTTTTTGTCATTCTGAAAATCCCAGTTCAGATGTTACCAGAAAATTAAATGTTTATCTTCTGGACTTGCACAGCCCTTTGTCAGTATCTCTCATATAATACTTACCACTCATCACTACTGTTTGTGTGTTTTTATGAGGTCAGAAGACTAAGTTCTCAATCTCATGCTAGAAAAAGTGCTACGTACCTCATTGCTGAATATCACTATGGTCACCTTTGAAGTACTCCCTTTGGGAAGCTATGCACCGACACCAGCACCTAGTCAACCCTTCAAAGCAATTTTGGAACTCTTTTTCTGGAATGGCCTTCAGAGCTGTCGTCATATTACTCTTGATGTCCTGCATGTTATCAAAATGTCTTCTTTTCAATATTTCCTTTATCTTCAGGTACAGTAAGAAGCCATTGGGGGCTAGATCAGGTGAGTAGGAAGGGTGTTCCAATACAGTCATTTATTTACTGGCTGAAAACAGACAGTGCCGTTTGAGCTAGTGCATTGTCGTGAATAAGAGCCATGAGTTGTTGGCAAAAAGTTTAGGTCATCTAACCTTTTCAGCACTTCCAAATAGTAAACTTGGTTAAATATTTGTCGAGTTGGTACAAATTCATAATGAATAATCCCTCTGACACCAAAAAACAGTTAGCAACATCGTTGCAATAAGTACTTGAACTTCATTATCCAAACTTGTATACTCCAATAAACTGTGAGATCCATAGAAAGAGGATGGTATCTTCTTCATAGAGATCTCCACAATGTCTGGTGCACAGTAGGTGCCAACAATCAGTGTTAGAAAGAATGACAGAGCAGATGGATGACTGGAGAATGAATGGATGCATTTGTCTAAGTGAGATAGCTAATATTTCCCTCTCCGTTCCATTTCAGCTATTTAATGAACAGATGCTTTGCCAATGTATAATTAGTTGAAAATAACAGTACTTGAGTTAGTAATTACTAAACATGCATTCAGTATTTAAACAAGGTTTAATAATAGTAATGTATTAGTACTTTTTGTCTGCATCAGGTTGTGTTTTCATTTTTCTTTTCTCTCTTTTTTTTTTTTTGCTTATCATCTCTCAAGCTGTAAGTAGTACTTACTCACACCCAACTCAGATTGCCTATCAACAGCTTATCTCACACAGCAGCATATTAATATTTAATGAACAAGAATAGCACTACCTTATATCTAGAATTTGTACCTAAATTTCTGGTTTACAAGGTAAAATTCACAGTGTCTAACCTTAAAAAATTATCTGGTCTAACATCAGGACTAACAGTAAAGGAAGCTGAGACTGAGGGGAAAATGACAGGAATGCAAGTTGAATCTCTATTGTTCACTTTATTTGAAGCAAAAGACATGCTATGCTGCCCATCACACCACAAACTCATGTCTCTCCTTGACATCTAATACATGATATGACCATAAAATGATCTGTGAATAAACAACATATAAAATTTCAGGCATTATGCCATCTTTCCTAATACAGATATCTAGCTATATGACAAAAAAAAAAAAAGAAGATAATTATCATTTAAAGTATACTTAACAATTTAGATACTGTTTTACATAAATATAAAAATAATATTTTTTCTTATAAAAATTTAGAAAGGTATGAAAAAGAAAGATTAAATCTCGCAATGCCTTGCACTTACTATAAATATTTTTGTGTTCTTTGGTTGAACTACAGAGTGATTGATGCACAAATAGATTTGGAATCAAGCTGTAAATGGTTTTGAGTCCTCTTTTCACCTAACATTTCATTACGAGCATTTCCTCATCATTACATGGTTCTCAAAAATATAATTTTAATGCCTTGTACTATGAGTGGATTTATCATTATTTAACCATTGCCCTCATGTTTTTATTGTCAAAATACTATGAAAAACCTTTTGAGTAATTTTTGCATGCATCTTTATTTCTTTAAGTTTCCAGAAACAGAATGGGTGAGTCAAAATATGAAAAATTTTAAAGCTCCCAAAACCATGGCGCATTGCCCCATCTTTTCTCATATGTCTTCGAATAGCAGTAAAGTCTACTTAAATGAAAATAATTTCCACACTTACAATAGAAAAAATTAGTTTTGAATTAATCTTAGTTAGAAAACTTCCCAAGAAAAGGGAATGTTAACAGAATAAGATGCCTTTCAACATGAGCCAAATTTATGAAAGAAAACCCTATGTCTCAGATTCACCAGACGTTGAGACAATAACTTTGATAGTTTTGTTATGTTTTACATCTCCATACTCTGTTTAAAGCTAGATGACAGATATTGTGTAATTTTAAAGAACTCTCCAGAGGGTTTTAGGACTGATTTGAAATCTGGTAAGATATTCATTACATATAGTTTATGTTCAAAGCAAAAATGGCAGTTTTTTTTTTATATATGTATTTTTTAAATTAAATTTATTGGGGTGACAATTGTTAGTAAATTTACATAGATTTCAGGTGTACAATTCTGTATTACATCGTCTATAAATCCCATTGTGTGTTCACCACCCAGAGTCAGTTCTCCTTCCATCACCATATATTTGATCCCCTTTACCCTCATCACCCACCCCCCACCCCCTTACCCTCTGGTAACCACTAAATTATTGTCTGTGTCTATGAGTTTTTGTTTCTCATTTGTTTGTCTTGTTCTTTTTGGTTTATATACCACATATCAGTGAAATCATAGGGTTCTCTGCTTTTTCTGTCTGACTTATTTCACTTAGCATTATACTCTCAAGATCCACCCATGTTGTCACAAATGCTCCTATATCATCTTTCCTTAACGCCGAATAGTATTCCATTGTGTATATGTACCACAACTTCTTTATCAAAAATGGCAGTTTTTATACAGAACATTTGATGAGGCAAAAATTAAGAAAATATTGCACAAGCTATGAAAAATCGATTTTGTCTTCAAGGAATGATAAATGGCCTGCCATTTAGATTTCTAAATTCTTAATATTTATAATGTGTAGAGCATTTTTTAATTCATTTTTTCTAACTTTCATGTAACTTAAATTATATATTAAATCTAGCACTGGTACTCATCCAAACAAAGAGTGAAAAAAAGTTATTAATACTGATGATTTGTAAAGTTGGAAACACTTAGATTACTGATTACAAAGTGAAGGAGAAAATCAATTGATTTATTTTGCTGTAAGTGCAGTCAGTTCAGCAATCAGATCCAACTGAGAAGTGATATTTATCAGAGAGCAGAATAGATCACATAACGCTGACTGAGATCCAGTTCCCCAGCTCATCTCTTAACTAGATTTACCCAAGCGAGTTACTTCATGCTTAGGAGCTTCAATTACCCACTTCTAAACTGTGAGAATTGAATGATGCAATGTAATTGGAGGCCCAAACTTGACATATGGTACACATTCTTTATAAATATGAACCCAAGGCTTTGGGATTGACATGGTGAAGAACTAGAAGTAACAGTTTTTATTCTAGGGCCTGTCTTTTGACCAGTAGTTTTCTGATGCTTCCTAGGAAGAGTTGAGGCTCATGCTCTGTTTAGTTTAGTGTGCTTCCTTGAGAATGATCAAGATTCAAGGTCCATAGTAGAGTTCACCTTAGTGGCCTTAACTGCTACATAAGGTGTGGCATCAAACTAACCTTTCAAGAGTCTCTCAGTTTTAAAATGGGATGGGTTATTTGTGTTTACTTATCTTACATACACTTCTGGGTCCAAGTGAGCTATACAAAAACTTATAGTGGAACAAACATACAAAAATTGATAATTTCAATGCTTTCATCTTCTAGTTTTTCCCCCAAGGGAAAATATAAGGAAGAAAGAGTCAATTATTTATTAAAGCATTGGACCCTTAATGGGAGAAAATATTCAAAGACTCTTCTATGACTCTTCTAAAACTTATAGTGGAACAAACATACAAAAATTGATAATTTCAATGCTTTCATCTTCTAGTTTTTCCCCCAAGGGAAAATATAAGGAAGAAAGAGTCAATTATTTATTAAAGCATTGGACCCTTAATGGGAGAAAATATTCAAAGACTCTTCTATGACCGGTGGACTTTCAAAGAGCATATACACTAAAATGTCAGCCTTCCAGAGAGAAGACTAAGAGGAAGTTAGAAGTCCTATTGCTATGGAACTGCCTTCACAAATGTATATCCAGTTAATGATAAAAATAAAACACGAGATGTGGGTCAGATTCAATTTCTTGTTTTTTCACACTTACCTGTAGATGATGAACCCTGGGAACATTCCGTGAGTTCAAATACAAAGGCAACAAACTCAGATAAATAAGTTTCCCCCTTTTGAAAGGCTTGTTTTGATGTCAAATCTTAACTTTTAAATGCCCAGTTCTGTTATCTTTCTGAGCATGGAAATAGAGATCAAGTCTTTGGTACAGACAGATCAAATATTTCCTCTGTTACTAACTTATAAATTCAGTGCTGTCTTGAGTCTATGCAAGTCCACTTGGAGAAAGGAAAGCCAGGCTTGTTAATTCATGAATATATTAGACACACAGACAATTCAAAGATACTGGAGAACTGACAAAGCATGTCGGCTAGAGTATACATTTGGTGAGAATGTATTCCCAAGAAGCGTAAACACATTGATAAACTCATTGCCTTTGATCTTCCAACACAGTTGCTATTGACATTTCTTAAAGCTCTAGGCACAGATTAGAAAGTATATGGCCCATTGATGGCATTTAGGGCTCTTAATGACAGAAAAGAAAATTGAATACCTCTTCCTATATACACAGGGAAGTTTAGTAGTATTTCCTTTCTGATCTTAACTTTTGAATTTGCAAATCTATTTTCTGATTCTGTTACTAATCCAGTAATTATTTCAAGAGAAATTTTTATTATGCTTTAAAGATTTTAATAATATTTAATATTATTATGTAAAATATGTAATATTTTAAATATTACAATCAAGTCATGGTTTTTGAATCCATATACAAGTTAAATTTTGAGAAAGTTGTATGAGAAAGGTTTATATCTTTGTTGTGATTTTTTGTGTGTAATATCTATCATATGTATTACAACCTTAAAACCCAGAAAAAGTTGATATTTCTAAATATTTAGGGAAGTTTCTATTTAAAAAAAATTAAAGATTACTGAGAAAATTGTATTTAATGTCAGTGACATGAGATATTAGATTCCACCAAGCTGTGTACAATGTTGGATAGGAACTGCTTAACCAGCTTCCTTTGGTTTGCCTTAGGCCTCAGACCTCACCGCATCCTTTCCATATTCATGGTACTGGGCAAAATCCTCTGGAAAGCTTTCACTGGATATATACTGGGGTCAAAGGCCTATTCATCAGGACACTGCACTTTAATAGGGATAAGGAACTGATTCTCATCATTAGGCTAGTAGCAGCTGCAAATCACCTCAACTCACTTAAAATGCTTTATTAGAGAGGAGTTATAATTAAAGCAACTTATTTATTGAGGAGGGCAATAGGTCAGTAAAATGGAGATTTGGGAGTACACATCGACTGTGAAGGATCTCTGTAAAATTTATATTCACAGGATGAGAAAATGTCGCTGATGTACAGTGTGAGGACTAACCAAGAATACTTCTGTGTACACATGGCAGATTAAACACATGGGTGTCCGATCAGTTCAAGAAGCTTTCTTCTCTAGCCCATGGAGACAGCTGACTTTCTTTTCTAACCCTTTCTGCAGACCAGAAATTGATATTTTTAGAGAAATCAAATCGGAGAGGCTTGACTTGGGTCAACAGGTCTAGGGAAGTATAGGGTTTGAGATGTAAGAATGGAACTAGATATCGAAGGCAGTGCTGTATGCCTATCCTCAAGTCCCTCCCTACTCATCTCCCAGACAGCCTGCAGCTAGCTGTATACTCCTCAGTATTCTCAGAAGAAAGTGAACCCCAGAAAAAAACAAAATCACAAATAATGTGAACAGGTCGTGAAAATCACCAGACATGAGAAGGACATTCCTGTTGTGAAAAATGAGACCTAAAAAATTTAAAAATAAGAGTACTTATTTTTCAATTTTATTGAGAAATAATTGACATACAACACTGTATAAGTTTAAGGAGTACAGAGTGACTTTACCTACATGAATTGCAAGTTTAGTTAACATTCAGCACCTCATATAGTGATAAAACAATTTTTGTTCCTTGTGAGAAATTTTAGGATTTTACTCTCTTACCAACTTCCAAGTATACCATGCAGCAGGGTTAACTATAGTCATGTTGTACGTAACATCCTCAGAACTTATTCTCTTTATAACTGGAAGTTTGTACCTTTTGACTACTATCATCCAATTCCCCTAACCCCACCCTCCATCTCTGATAATCACAGATAATCTGCTCTCCTTTTGTATAAATTTGTTTTTTCTTTTTTTTTTGGATTCTACATATAAGTAAGATCATTTCTTTGTCTAATTTCACTTAATTTAAAGCCCTCAAGATTCGTCCATATTGTTGCAAATGGCAGGATTTTCTTCCTTTTAATAGCTAAATAGTATTTCAGTGTGTGTGTGTGTGTGTGTGTGTGTGTGTGTGTGTGTGTGTGTGACATCTTCTTTATCCATTCATGCACTAATGGACATTTAGGTTGCTTCCATATCTTGGGTATTATAAATAAAGTTGCTATTAACATGGGAATGCATATATCTTTTCAAGTTAGTATTTTTGTTTTGTTTGGATAAATACCAGAAGTGGGATTGCTGGATCTATGGTAGTTCTATTTTTAATTTTTTGAGGATTATCTATACTGTTTTTTATAGTGGCTGTACCAATTACATTTCCACCAACAGTGTACAAGACTTCTCTTTTCTCCACTTCCTCAGCAGCATTTTCCTAACAGAGTTCCTAGAGAAAACATAATATAGGAGCAGAAAAAATTTCAAAATTCAAAATAACAATATTTTTAAAAGGCAAGATATTGTACATAATATAAAATAAGAGGCTGTTGTAATACGAGGAACATCAGAAAACAATAAATAGTTCTTGGAAATTTAAAATAAAGTAGAGAGAAAACAAAATGTTGAGGGTTTGGAAGAAATCAATAAAACTTTTAGAAAGTAAAGACATTAAGAGAAACAGAAATGATAAGAATGTTAGATGATCTAAAAAGTTTAACATAACTAATTGCAATTTAAAAAATAGATAAAAAACATCAGGAAAGATATTATTTAAGAAATAACACATAAAAAAAACACAAAAAAAACAGAGTTCTAAATTGAGAGACCATCAAACACCCAGTCTAATTAAAAAAGAAAGTACACATATACCCATGTTAACCATTGTAAATATCAGAATAAGAGGGATAAAGTGTAAATTTTAAAAGTGTTAAGGGATCACCCACAGGACATAGCAGTGAACCCTCACTTCAATATTAGATAATAGGAAATGGTAGCGATATACCCAAAACTTCTGAGGGGAATATGATTTTCGACATAAAATTCAACATTCAGCCACTTATCCATCAAGTGTAAGAGCAGGATAAGTATATTTTCAAACATGCAAGGACTCACACACACAAAATTACCTCTCAAACACCTATCTTAAAAAGTTGCTACAAAGTGTAATCAGTCAAAAGAAGAATTACCTTAGAATAATTAAGATGTGAGATACAAGAAATGGGACTTTTCACATAGGAGAGCGGCTGTCAGAAGCAGCCAGTTTCGATTGAAGCTGTGAATCATGCTTGTAATTACGGAAAGGGAACCTCCATGGAGAACACAAGTAGACTGTTTGCTATTGTTTTTGTACCTCCGGAAAAATATTTTTGTAGTCTCTTGGCAAATCTTTTAGAACACTTGGGAAGAGCAAACACACAAATGAAAACAGACAATTTAAATTTAAATGAAATTAGACAATTTTTAATTTAAATAAATGAATAAATGTTTGTGAGTAACGATATGTAATCAAGTACACTAAACAGCAGATGATATTCACATTATCACAATATGAGAAGTTAAGAGGGGGAGGCAGACATGAGGTGGGATATAAGAGTTAAATCTTTACCTTCATAGGTAATTTTTTTTAACGTTAATAGGTAGTTATTAATAGGTGTAATGTCTAAAATTCATAAGACAACAAATAGAAACATAAGATTGGAGAATAAATGCTTGAAGAAATACCTAAAAGGGGTGAAAGTATTTGTCTCTGGAGTGTGAGATTGGTCATCCAAGATAAAAAAAGAATGGAGCATAGATCGCCTCTTTTTCCAAGTAAATCTCTTAATATTTATTTTTATTTTTTTAATGATATAGGTTTAAACTTTAATAAAAGTTGTAAAAACCTTAAAGAAATGAAGAGACAGGGAAAGGAATGCAGACCGTAAGTATTCATGGAGTCAAAATCTTGTTACATACCCACCTGGTTCAACCATAGGAAGGCTGACATCATGGGGTAGAGGGCTACACTAACAGCATGTCTCCATAAACTTTTGAGGTAAACCAATCTCTAAGAAGATTGCTAGTGAAGGAGCAGAACTGAATATCCAGAATTCCAAATGTAGTGTCAGGTCATAATATATAAAGCAAATACAGGGCACATTACTTCATGTTCTAAATTGGTGCTCAGTGAATATACATAATCATTTTTCATTGTGTTTTAAGATGCATGCTGTTCCTGCGGCTAGTTCATTGTTCTGTTGTCTTAACTCAAAAACATACTGCATGGGGAACTGAAAAATTAAATCATCCTTTTATTATTTAGCCAAGTGTCTCTTGGCTTGTGCACTGCTCACGGAATGGAAGGTTTTAGATTTTTTGCTGGCTCTACCTGAAATTTCAGCTTGTCAGAATATGATGCAAGATCCATTTCCTAAGTTTTTTCCCCACATTTGGTCCTTTCAACACCTGGTGATCTTTCCTAGGAAGGCTTCAGATGCATGCCACTTGAAGTCTGGAGTCTGCTCAATTTTCAAGGAAGTAAAAACAGGAAGAATTAAAGTAACTTACTATCTCATCTACCAAGGACAACTTGATTCTTATTCTTAGACTGTCTCATTCCATTTGGTGCTGTACTGCCTCTTTTTTATTGATAATATCCAGATTTATGCTGACTTAACCATGAATTGCCTTTCCTGTGGTATGTACCCTGAGAAAACTTTCTCACTCTGGCTTTTGGCTCCCTATCTGGTTACAATTAATGCTATTCCCACCATATTTTTGTTGATTATTCCATCATTAATCACTTATCCCAACCCTACTTGGATATTAGTGTCTACTCCTATAGGTTCGGTAGCAACTTTTCATGGTCCAGTCATCCTATGGAATTCTAGAAGAAACCACCATCTACACTGCATGACATTGGGCAAGTCATGAACTTTAATGACTTTTTTAATCTGCTGACCAAACATTGATATACCTCCTATATTATTTATACAGACATTTGCTTTTTCTATTCATCTGAGATTTAAGTATTTCAGACAGCTTTGGTGTAGAAAGTGGCTTTGCCAACTCATAGTTGGTATCTTTTATTTTTTTCCCTATTTCTTGTTAGCCACCAAGATGCCTACCACTTTCAAATTTGATACCAATCCTGGTACTATGCCAAAGTCTCTCAGTTAGAAGGCATTGATCTCAGTTAGATCAATCATCATCTAGAAAGGCTGCCATATGACTCAGTCTACCAAGGGAGGGAGTTGTGCTAGGGTTCCCACAGGCAGAGCTAATTTACTCATGTAAGAGCACAAAATTGGAGTTATGTCACTCAGAAATGTCTCCCGGGCATCACAGTACTACTCATGCATATTAGATAATAGCAAACTAAATCCAGGGCATAACCATGGAATACTGAGACCAATGGGCTAAGAATATTAAGAAGGGAGAACATAATCTATAAGGTTGGGCAAAGGCATCTGCTTTGGTTGTTTTAAATCAATTTAAGAGCCATTACTTTCCTTACTTCCTTGGAGGGGCCAAGATCATCATTTCAACAGATTTTGGTGGAGAGTAGGCAGGGGAGGAAGAAGCTTTCAGTTATCACAGGGTGCAGATAAACACGAACTTAATCTGTCCTGAAGTTTTTTGTGAATATTTCTTAGTTGACAGAGCACCAGAGTCCCAGAAATAACCCTTTGTATTACCTTTTTTGTAAGTGGTCATGCAAGAGGCTGCTGAAAATGCTTAGTTGTTGGATGCATGAGCAGAAGTAAAATCGTTAAATTGCCTGTAAATGGCATGAAAGTCACATCAAATTTAGGGAAATATAAAAAAAAACTAAAATGAATTTCTTTCATATGTTAAATGTATTGTGCACTATTATAAGCAAATTTAAGAATAAAGAAAATTAAAATTAAACTTTTAAATCGTCTATATTTGTACCACTTAAAGCCAAATTCTTGTTTTTCATTTATTGTAAGATTCTGATCCCACTGAATCTTTGTGTGCTTTGTGTCCTTATATTTTTCATTTATCATAATAAATATTTTCCCAATTTTATAAGCACTTTAGTAAATATTTTAAATGCCTGTTCAAGATGCAATTGAATGGCATTGTAATAACTTATATAACTACTCATGTGGAAGATTTCTGTTCAACTTTGTTTACTACAGTAGCTAGAACATATTGCTTTATATGTTTAAACTAACCTTTATAATGTATTTTCCTGACTTGGTCTATATAGTTCTAAAATCACTTCTTGAGAATATTTATCTATGAATAGAAATGGAGTTTATTTAGTTATAGAACAGTACAAGTATATAACTTGAGTAGTGACATGTCCTGCCTTGAAGGAATTGTTTTCTCTTTGGATTAAAGGAATAATGATAAAGGAGTGTAGTGTCATCTAGAGAAGACAAGATGAGATGTGATCTGTTCTAGTAACTTAGAATATTATTTCAACTCTAAATATTATGCTTCTCCTCCTAAACATATGAGGAAAAAATATATAATTCAAAACATTTTTGGAAGTACTCTTTTAATCCATGAAAATATATTAAATACCTACTATATGCCATATAATTCAAAATATTTGAGATTTACCAGTCAAGAAAACAAAGATCCTGCCCTCATAGAGCTTCTATTCTATTCTAGTGAGGAAGACAAGAGCTAAATAATAAAATTAATTATATATGTGTGTGTGTGCGCACACACATGTGTATGTGTATATATATATATATATACACACACATATATATATATACACATACACACATATTTTATAAGGCAATAAATGCTATAAAAAGAAATAAGATAGGGAGTATAAGGAAGTTTGGGGGGAGCATGCAGTTTTAATACTATGAAAAGCTATCTTTTGAGCAAAGGTTGAAGTAATCATGTTGTCCTTGATATGCATGAGTAGTTTAGGTGGAACAGTAAGGATCGCAGCCTGAAAGCCTGCAACTAAGAGGGAACAAGAGGAGGTGAATGAACTGGAAGCATCAAGTGTAGATGAATCTTCAAAACAATTTTGATGCAATGCTGAGCATTAAAAGTAGGCAAGATAAGATTCTGTTTGTTTAAAATGGGAGAAATAGCAGCTAATAGTAATAATTCAGAAGAAGGGGAAATTGAAGATATTGGAGAAGAGACGGGATCTAGGGTACAAATAAAGGGATTGGCTTCAGGGATAAGAGTAAGGATATAAAGGAGATGGTATGGGTTGAATGAAGAAGAAAAGTTGTGTAATGGCTGTTTCAGAACATAGAGAATACTTGGATAAGGGAAGTATGGTGTTGTCTAGAAGCTGTGAGGGTGTGACCATGTATTTTCAGTCCAGCCATATTCGGCTCATGGGTGAGACCTGAATTAGGTAGAAAGTTTGATTTAATCAGGATATGCTGTTTTCCAAATGAGAACAATGCAGCAACATATATGCAATGCAAGGAGTGTTTAAATGGTTTGACATGCAATAAAACTGGGAAAGGAGGAGAGACAGGGTGAGGGACAGTGAAGAGGAGGTAGGATAAATGGATTAAAAGATCCAATATATTTGGAGTTGGAATTCTCCAGGTCTGAACTGGAAGGAAAAAAGGAACATGGTCAGTCAATGTGATGGATAGGACTGAGATTTCAGAGTGGTTGCTGGATGCAGCTATTGGCAATGGCAGCTTTAGAGTGAGTTCAAAGGCAAGAGTGTGCAAGATATGCTCATCTAGCCAAACGAAAATCCTGACCCGGCCTTCCCTCACCCTCTGGTAAGTTCACGTGCTGCACTCGGCATTTTCATCATGGCTTGTGAATATGCATTATTTATCATCATCATCACCAGCATCATGTTAGGGGGAACCATATGAAATTGCCAATACTTGAGTTTCTTTGCCTGTATAGAAGGCAATTTTTTATGGTTTAACCTAATTTTTTTCACTAGTCGGAACTTCTTGAGGGTAGAAACCATATTATATTTGTCTTTATATTCCTATCACTTACCATAGTCTCTCATATAACTGAGATTTATTAAATGTTTCTGAATAAATAAATAAAATCCTATAACAAAGAGCCACACACAAAAGTTTGAAGGTACCATATGTTATATTTTAGTGGATGGAGTTTTTGACGGTATATGGGCACTTTAATGGAAGAGTGACTGCTTTCTGTGCAGATGTCAGTGACCAGCAAGTGGTGTGATAGGTTCCTTAATTCAAGCAGGACTTGTATTCTAAATTTTCACATTAGTTGTGATTCATGGGAGCTTGCCAGCACCTGGAACTGGTTACCAGGTGCTGGTTCCTCCCTGGGGATCACTGAACAATTGCTCTTGGGAGATGCCACCTATTGGTTTGTATGTATTAATTCATTTAATTATTGCTAAGTCATTTTCTTCATTTTACAGGTAAGAAAATAGAGCTTAGCAAAGTTAAATATTCAAGATCTTTAAAACAAATGTTAATGATCTTTAAAACTAAACTTGAAAACTAATGTGTTCCTGTTAGCCCCTCCTTAAAATCCTGCTGTGCTTCTTACATTTTTCAGATATATTCTTTCATGATCTGGCCCCTGCTCTGCCTCCAGTCTCACCTTCTGCTCTTCTACCGACCATTGACTGTTGATCAGACAGAATTACTGACATTGTCATATAGTTTCAGGACTCTGGAAAGATATTTTCCCATGGTCTTCCCCTTACCAGTGGCTGACCTGGTCTGAGTAATTTCTACTTGTCCTTTAGAACTCATCTTGAGCATCACCTCCTTGAGGAATCCCTCCATAACCTAACTCAAAGTCTGACTGTGAACATTAGCCTCTGAACCCCAGAGAACCTTGTTTCTCATCCTCTTGTGATATTCATCATAGTCTACTATGGTCACAGTAGTATACACCCAGTTCCCTCGATGAATATGGAAGGGCTTTAAGGATATGGAATGTGCCTTATTTGTTTTTGTATCCAAAGCACCTAGCTCATGCCACTAACTGTGCACGACAGCAAGAAACGCCTATTGAAATAAATGAGTTCATGGGGAAGCCCTCGATCTTTGACATCACATAGACCTAAAGATTAATATCATTTCCATACCTTAGTAGTTGAATGAACCATATTTATTAAGTTCTTAAAATCACAACTTCTTCATCTCTAAAATGAAGATAATATCTTTTATACAGAAATGTTGCAAGGATTTAATAAGACAATGCATTTAAATGCTTTATTCACAGCTTGGTGCATAGCAATAACTGAATAAATGATATTAGTGTTATGATCATTATTTTCAAATCTAGGATTCAAACCTGAGTCTGATTCCAGAATCAATGTTCTTTCCACTACTACCCAAAATTCCCTCCTTATAAGCAAGCTAGACACACAGAAAGCACATGCATCAGTGGGTCTCAAGAGTACAATTTAGGGCATTACTATGGGAAATTGGATGACTGGTACCTTTTTAATATTCTAACTGCTCAGCTAGAAATGTCCAAAATCTACACCAGGAGGTTTTTTTGTGTTTTTTTTTTTTTCTAATAAGAAAACTATTATCTCTGTCCATATGAAACGGTTGTTCTGAGCTAAACTCTGCAGAATATCTGGACTTAATAATATGTATCTCTGAACAATTTAAAAAATATAATAACCCGAAGTATTACAGAATATATGTTATATAAATATATAATATATAATGCTTTACATTTTCTGCTAATGTTACAGTGTGTAAAACACCTAGACTTCATATACATTTCTAGTTCTGGCCTTACCTGTCACCAGGCAAGAGCATTTATGCTGTAATTTCAACAATATGAGAATTCCCCCTTCCTAAAATAAATCCAACTCTCCCTCAATACATACACATATCTGCTGGAACATCTAAAGATTAATTATTTAAATTTAAGGCTCTAATCTCTGTAACATGCATATTATCCTGGGAAGAGAAGATTTATTTATTGTTAGCCATTTGCATTTAAGTGTGAGTGACTTTCAGATCCTTCCATTAAGATAGGTTGTGTTTAGGTAGGGCCTGCAGGAGGAAAACAGTGAAGAGTTGCCCTGAGGGAGAAAACACAGCAGCAAGTAAATGGCAAAGGGGAAGTTCAGGTTTTGTAGGTGACTCGCATGTTTCCTAGTAGAATTTCACTTCAATGTAAACTTCTAAATATTCTTAATTTATCCCTACACACCTGATTTCATAGCTTAGGTAACCATGATAAATAATTAGCATTATTATAAATGCTATATAAATGCTCTTTTTAAAAAAAGTGACAAAGCTGACTAAGAAGTGCCTCATTGACAAAGTGGCTCATTACCACACGGAATGCATGTTTGAGTGTGAGTGTGGGTATATGCACACACACTCCTCACACACATAATTACTTTACCCTTTCCTGTAACCCACACTGAGACTTCTGTCATTCTTCTATTCGGGACACAGCCCCAGACCAGGCCCATAGTAGTTATCCCAAGTGTCAAGTATTACTAGCAGGACACACAGGCATCCTCTCCCCATTCCCCGCAGCCCCTCAGCACCCCTCCTGTATTCCATACGCATTGGGACCCACCCCTCTTTCTCCATCTCTCTTCCCCTGATACTCTTCCACTAGCCTTGTGGGCAGGATGCTTTCAGCCATTGCTGCTTGGTGGGGGAAATGCCCCCTGAATAGAAACACCTCCCATGTGCTCAGAGATTCAGCCTCTAACAAACTCATATTCATATTTTGCTTGTGGATCCCTAAAAAAGTAAAATATAAGTACCTTGAGGACAGAGCTGAAAGCTTTTAATCTGGGTATTCTCTACAGCTGCTAGCACAATGTCCTTAAACATATTAGTCCTAAATGTTTAAACATCTTAAGAATTGTTTTTGCCCTGAGGGTAGTCCTGTGGGTGAAACAAATACCCACAGGACCAATCCTGAGAAGGCTGGATGGTAAAAAGGGAGAAAGGAGAGCATGGGTGATTTTCTAACACACTTATTTAAGTATTACTGAGACAGGGAGAACAACAGGATAAGACCGAGTCAAATGTGATCCATGTACAAGTAACACTACCAATTTTTAAAATTATTCTGTTTTATTCCAAATCCTCCTAATAAAAGTTGACATATATTTCCCGATGCTCAGGTTGAAAATAAGTGCCATTTTTCATTAAAAAAGGTAGCGTGTTCTGCTTTTCAATTCCCCAATTTCCTAATGCACCCCTACCTCTCCAGGGTCCTTTGGGACTGGTTGTAGAGGATAAGTTGTTTGAATTTACATGAAGGCAAAGTGATGGTTTCTTGTCAGAAGGCAAAATCTGTGAAATTATGGCATAGTGGCACAGAGAAAGTATCATGGCCATGGGAAATTGGATGGTCAGGCCCCATAGAAGGTGAGACACTGAAAGTTCAACATTCTTGTTTTTCCCAATAGTTTATTTTTGGATGTAGAGACAAAGTTGCTTACCTGCTCTTTATTTGAAATTAGAGTGCTGATTTGTAAGAACCTCTCCATGTGAGACTAATGACATGTTAGAGATGTGTTAATGCATCTATGTATATGAAGACAAAAGAGAAATCAGGGCTAATCAAAATGCCAGCTATTTTAAGATCTTTCTTTGACCATGTAATGTCCTACATAGATATTATGCATCATTAGTATTCATAATAATTATGTATTTTTCTTAATGTTATAAAACATTAATCATGAGTACCAGCAATAAGATATTTTTGCCTGAGTAGTTCATATAAAATTTTGGTAGTACTAAACTTGCAAATATTATGAAGTATGTAAAAAAATAAAAATGAGGCCAAAAACTGAAAATAATCTTCAAAACATTTGCTAAATTCTAACCACCTATAATTAGTTTTGCTGTTATAAACAATCTCAGCAAAGAGAAATCTTAAAATCAAAGTGACTTAAATCTTCATCTTTGTATCTGAAAGCTCATGATATGTGGCAGCTGAGAGTCAAAGAAATTTGTGGAAAAATAGCATGTCAATGCTTATATATACTGAGAGAATGTAACTACTTAAGTACAAATAAAATGAGTCAGGACATATTTTACCTTTGTTCTTTATATGTCTTCACCCTGAGGGTCAAGTGTGATGTATTCAGAAATGACTTTGCACACAACTTTGAACAAAATTAATGGGGAGCAGGGAAAACATGCATGTGTTGCAAAGTCTGTGGATTTGACTGTCTCTATCAAGCAAATGGGTTGGGGAAGGAAGGAACAGTGCTCATGTTGCCTGCACTGTGGCCCAATAAATGTTGCATTGGCAATAATCAAACCAGTCCAACTTTCTCTATTCTGTTTAGTCACAGAAGGTATATTCTTTTCATGGCAAAAGTAATACTTAGGGATAATTGGTCCCCAAATCTATAGAGAAGTTTCAGCACTGTCATCCTGCTGATGGAACCTTATGTTCCATCAGAGACTGGCTGGTTGATGTTAGAACAGGAACCTACCCTGAGTCTTTAAAGATAAATGTTTTATTTATTCATTTTAAAAATATGTCTTAAGCACCTACTGGGTACCAAACTCTATACCAGTTTTGTGGACACAACAAGCAAACAAACAAGCCAACAAACAATACATCAAAGTGTTGTAGGAGGCTAGGCATTGGGCTCTTGGCAGTGAGCAGGAAAGAATTCAACCACGAGCTGAATTGAAAGTAAAGCAAGGATAAGTTTATTCAAGCAGAGAAGAAGCAAGAAGCAGGCTACTCCATAGACAGAGCAGCCCCGCTCCTGCTGGGTTTTAAGCCTATTACTGGTGTCCCTTTTGTTAGGGGCTGTATATTGAAAGTTGTAGGAGAAATTTTCACGAGTTTTCTGGGAACAGGTGGAGATTTCTCAGATGGGGTTCATCAGCCATTTTGTGTCCTTTTATGGTCTTTCCATTTTTGACAGTGATGGTGGGGTTGTGTCTTTTACCATGTTAATGAATTGTAATGAGCATATAATGAGTCTTAGGGTCACTGCTAGGTGAAATCTGTTACCATGTTGGTTTTAGCTGGTCACAGCTGGTCTTAGCTCCCAGACCACCAACTGTCCATTCTGCGTTGGGGTCTGGCCATGAGTTTCCGAAGGGCGGAGATTTCTTGTCTCACAGTCAGCCTTGCCTCCACAGCCTGCTGTTCATCTACCTCTAAAATCTCTGCCTTTATGGGTCTTACAGTCAAATGGGGGAAAACACACACACACACACACACCAGAATTAAACATTTTATTAAGAAAAGTACATAATATGTATGATAATGATAAGTGCTCTGCAGAAAAAAATAAAGCAGAGAATGGCAAAGGCAGTTCTGGGTGTAGTCGAGGAATGATTTAAATCTGCCTTAATAGATGGCATTTAGTGAGCTATGTGACATCTGGGGGAAATGTCTGTGACATCTGGCAGACAGAGGGATCTAAGACACGCCTTGCACAGAAGTTCAAGGGCAGCAAGATTCTCAACATGTCTGAATCAGAGTGAGTGAAGTAGTGAAGAGCAGGGATAAGGACAGCCGATCCAGTACCACCTGGTGTCCAGAGCAAAGATGATCTATTGCTTTGAGACATGGAGCCATTGAAGGATATTGAGCAGAGTAATGATCAGATTTACATTTTAAGAGGAGCATCATTCTTCTTTATGGCTGTGAAATACTCCATTGTATAAATGTACCACAGTTTCTTAATCCAGATGTCTACTGATGGGCATTTTAGTTGTTTCCATGTCTTGGCTATTGTGTATAGTGAATCTGAAGGAAAAATATGTATTATATGGAAAATCAATAGCAAAATATTCTGTAATAAATAAATAAATAAATAAATAAATAAGAGTCATCAAACTAAGTGTTGAGAATGGATTGCAAGGAGACAAAGGTAGATAGAGGTTTCAAGCTTTTGCCATAATTTTAAGGAGGCTTAGAGTAAGATAGAAGTGTCAAACTGGTGGGATGAGATCTGATTCTATATATATTTTGAAGGTAGAATCAACAGATTTTTGGACGGACTGAATGTGAGATGAGACAGTGATAAGAATTGGGGATGATTCTGTGTGTGGCCTGAGTAACTGGAAGAATGGAGCTGTCACTTAAAGTGACTGGGAAGACCCTGGGGGGGGGGGATGAGTTTTTTGAGAAGGAATATTAGGAGTTCTGTGTTTGAGTATGCTAACATTGAGATGTCTATTAGACTTTCTTCTTCTTCCATGGCATCCAGCTAGATTAAATTTCCTAGCCTCCTTGCAGTGAGTCTGGCTTTGGGGCTGAGTTCAACTCTGTAAATGTGAACACAAGTGATTCACATCTAGGCATAGCCCGTGAAAATCTCACAAGTGTTCAAATATATGGTGATGGAAGGAGAACTGACTCTGGGTGGTGAACACACAATGGGATTTATAGATGATGTAATACAGAATTGTACACCTGAAATCTATGTATTTAATAACAATTGTCACCCCAACAAACTTTAATTTAAAAAAAAAAAGAAGAAAAAAAAATAAAGAAAATCTCACAAGTGTGATACTTCAGTCTTTTTTGCCATCCTCAGAGTACTTCTAATAGAAGAAGACAGAACCATAAGATGAAAAAAGGCTTGAAGAAAAAAGGTCCCTGAAGAACCAGGTCTAAGCCCACCTGCCAATTAGGAATGCTTATTATAGAATTTGGGAATAAGAAATAAACTTCTGTTGCATTAAGTCACTGAGATTTGGTTATCTGTTATTAGAAATTAGTATTTCACTAACTAGTACAGTATCCAGATTGGACAGACGTGTTTCCCCCAAAATAAGACCTAACCAGAAAATAAGCCCTAGCATGATTTTTCGGGATGACATCACCTGAACATAAGCCCTAATATGTCTTTTGGAGCAAAAAATAATATAAGACCCGATCTTATTTTCGGGGAGACATGGTATATGTTTGGGAGTCATCAGTTTATAGATGGGTTTTAGAGTCATACTAGTGGATGTAATCCCTGAAGGAATGAGCATGAAATGAAAAGAGAAGAGGTCCAATAATTGCTCTTTGAGGACTCCAACATCTAGAGATCCAGGAGACGGGGTGAACCAGCGTAAAAGCCAGAAGGTGTGCCCAGAAAAATAGAAGGACAGATAGGAGAGTGTGATAGCTAAGAAACCACTTAAAGCAGAATTTCAAGGAGGAGAGAGTGATCAACTGTAAAATGAGGTTGATAGATCAAGTAAGGTAAGAAATTGGTCATTTATTATAAGTGTAGACACTTTCAGAGACAAGATAATGTTACAGTAGAATATAATACAGCCATAAAAATTAGGAAACTCTAGCCTCTTTAAAAATAATTCCCATTATTTAAGAAGAGAAGAATAATAAATACAGGAAATTTGTTGTTCTAAATGATAGCCCTGTGAAATATTCATTTCTCTTTTACTACCTGAACCTGTAACACTTCTATTAACCAAGCATTCCTTTTCCTTCATTTCTGAGCAAGTAGGACCTTGAACAGAAGAGTTGTTTTCATTGTTTTTTTGCTTTGTCTGTAATGTTGTTTTTCATCATTGACATAGAGGAAAGAATGAATGCTTTAAATTGAGAAGCGGGAGATGAATAACAGATATCAAATCTTTCATCCAAATTACACGCAAGGCTGATAGGTTATTATTTTATAATAATTTTTAAATACATCCATTTTTCAGTTCTGTACACTTTTCTCCTTTCCTGTGCCTTATTTTCTAGAGTCAGGAAAATCACTCTTAACATATTGCTCTAAGGTAATTAAAAAAATGGCACAGATCTTCACCGTGGGAAAGACAGATGCCCTGTTGTCTACACACCCTGTGTCATCTTATCTATTTGCTTTAGTTTTTGTAAATTCTGTTGTTTTATGCCTATCCAATGTATCTTCTCCTGTCAAAATTGTGGTAAAAATTTTTTCAGATTGTCCTGATAGTTTGGAAACTTCCCGTCACCTTCTCAGCTTCTCCTTGGTGATATACTATCTTTGTTCACATAAGCAAGAAATTCCAGGAGTTTTACATTTATTTTACAAATAAGGACATGGCAATTAACTCTGAAGTGCATACACTGAACTCCCTGAGTCTACCATTCTGTCTGTATCCAATTAACTGATAAACTGTGGTACTGTGGAAACGTTCTTGCAGACTGCAGGCCTATGGAAAATCCAGTTCACATTTGATAAACTGCTTCTTAATGAGCATTTCAGGAACCAATAGGTTTTTTTCAAATCATGTTCCTTTAAAAATATTTTTGATCTAGTTTTTATTCTTTCAAAACACGTGTTTCATGCTAAATTCTGAAGAGTAAGCAGTCAGGTTTATGACATGCGCTCTTTGAAATACTGACTTGACTTACAGTTCTTATACCTGGTGCTATTTGCTAATATATTATACATATAGTTTAAAATATAAAACTCAGGGGCAGCCAGTTGGCTCCGTTGGTTAGAGGACGTGCTCTTAAGAACAGGATTGCCGGTTCGATCCCCACGTGACCCACTATGAGCTGTGCCCTCCACAGCTGCATTGGGGCAACTACTTGACTTGGAGCTGATGGGTCCTGGAAAAAACACACTTAAATAAATAATTTTTTTTTTTTTTAAATATATATATAAAACTCATATGGCCTCAGTGCTGGGGAAGGCTCTGTAGCTCTTTGAGCCCTTCTGGTAGGGGTGGTTTCCAATCAGCCTGTTTGGACTGAAACTGCAGGAGGAAGATGGAAGGGTAGGTAAAATGGCAATAATGCCCATCAGTGATTTCATCTCTTTTTGAAGATTGAATTTGAAGAGTAAATGCCAAAGCCAATATTAGTCTTCCAACCCTTCAATTCAGGGTTACAGGGGGGCACTGGCTCATTACTTTCTCAAGGTCCTCTGTGTTTTATGTTCCATTTCTAATAGAATACCAGATGTACAAGAACCCAGCATCAAGGTTTGTCCTTTCACAAAACCATAATGAGTGAATGGGCACTCAGGACCCAGGACCAGGACATCCTTCCTCCTTTGTGCTCAGAAACACTAGTGTGCAAAATTATTTATTTTTCTCTTTTCCATCAAACTAAACTTTATTGATTTCAGATAAAGTGATATTAAGCTGTTTCCTCAATTAAATAGAAACTTAAAATGGTAGATCCACAATGGAAATATCTACTGTTTAGAAATTAAGTTTTGGACCTCGAATGATGATATTTATATAGCCAAGAAACCCCAAATAAAAATGAGACATTGGATATTGGATATATGTTGCATCCAGCTCAACACAGGCAGTGAGCGAACAAGAAGCAGCAGGCGAAGGGTTAAGAAAGTAAGAAACAGAAATCAAGAAAGTTGTGAAACAGGCCAAGGGTCTCACAGCCTCAAAGGGATAAGAGCCCTGAATGGGGCCTTCCTGTGGCTTTTATTGATGCACACACAAGAAAGCAACATTATTTTCTCCAAGGTCTGTGAATTTCACACATTATACTAAGAAACTGATTTGAACTAATTACCCCTGCCTGAAAGCAGCTGAACCATCAATTTCAGGATGTACCTCCCTGTCGCGGGGCACCCTGCTCACTGCGCCATTTGTCGTGCAGGGTCTCAGCTCCCACTCCCCGCCCAAGAGCGCAGGACACGGTAAGGCCAAAAAGGAACACCCACGGAGCCATAGATAGGGGAGTCAAACCAATATATTCTCGCTGGTGGCTGGGCTGGAGACACAGGAAGCAGGATCTACGTAATCTGCCTAACAGCAGTCCACGCTTGCCAGCCACCATCTTCTTGCTAGCCCCCATTCCTTTCCCGCTAGCGTAGCCACAGCAGTTATATTAGTGGCCAATGGCTTACGGGTTACAGCTGACGGCCAACTAGCCACAGCTGCTGGCATCTGATCACAGTTGATGGCCATTTACTACCCGAGCCAGCACCTTTCTATGTGAGGCCGAGAGCCTGGAAACTGTTTTTTGGGGGTTTTGTCCCCACACTCCACCCCTACAGGGTCTCGCCTCACAACCTACGTGACAAGCGTCTTCTGCGAGGGGCCCTGTGCAAGGAGCCTGGAGGTGAATGCACTATCCTGAACACAGCCAGGCTCTCTGGGCACAGCCAGGGTTTCTCAGGGCACCACCACAGTACTTCTGGGCACAGCCAGACATCCTGGGCTTCTTAGGATACCACCTGTTTCCCCGGGCACAGCCAGGGTTTCTCAGGGCACCACCACAGTACTTCTGGGCACAGCCAGACTTCCTGGGCTTCTTAGGGTACCACCAGTCTCCCCGGGCACAGCCAGAGTTTCTCAGGGCACTGCCACTCTCTCTGGACACAGCCAGACTTCCTGGACACAGCCAGGGCCTCTCAGGGCACTGCCACTCTCTCTGGACACAGCCAGACTTCCTGGACACAGCCAGGGCTCACAGGGCACTGCCACTCTCTCTGGGCACAGCCAGACTTCCTGGACACAGCCAGGGCTCTCAGGGCACTGCCACTCTCTGGACACAGCCAGACTTCCTGGGCTCAGCCAGGGCTCTCAGGGCACTGCCACTCTCTCTCTGGGCCTCTCGGGGTACTGTGCTGGAACAACAGTGGCTCACATCAAGGTGCTTACATATTATCAATGGCGGCCAGTCAAGACACAAAAGCAAACATCAAACCAGTCCCACTACATGGTGGTATGTTCCCAAACAGTCAAGCGTCCATTAAATCAGGGATACAAGGCAATTCCTCATAGTCCATAGTCATTCACCAGGGCTGTCCTGGGGGTGAGGGATGACCTTGACCTCACCCTCATGTCCCACGGAGGACTCAGCATGCATTTCCTCCTGGGACAAGTCCTGCATCCGGGCTGCTCAGCAAGCAGTTCCCAGCCCACAGGGCAGCAACAACCTTCGCTTTATCTGCTTTCTCCGGCCTCTGCTGGTTGGGGAACCATCCACCTCTTTCCACCCCTCCACGGGAATCGAGCTCTCCGGCAGCTGCTCCTCCTGGTCTTCCTCAGACTGAGCTTTCTTACGCACAAACTGCTCCACTGCCCTTCGGAAAGCTTTGGCCAGCACCGTATCCTGCCGACTACGCCATGTGTCACGCAGGGTACCCTGCTCGCTGCGCCATTTGTCGTGCAGGGTCTCAGCTCCCACTCCCCGCCCAAGAGCGCAGGACACGGTAAGGCCAAAAAGGAACACCCACGGAGCCATAGATAGGGGAATCAAACCAATATATTCTCGCTGGTGGCTGGGCTGGAGACACAGGAAGCAGGATCTATGTAATCTGCCTAACAGCAGTCCACGCTTGCCAGCCACCATCTTCTTGCTAGCCCCCATTCCTTTCCCGCTAGCGTAGCCACAGCAGTTATATTAGTGGCCAATGGCTTACGGGTTACAGCTGACGGCCAACTAGCCACAGCTGCTGGCATCTGATCACAGTTGATGGCCATTTACTACCCGAGCCAGCACCTTTCTATGTGAGGCCGAGAGCCTGGAAACTGTTTTTTGGGGGTTTTGTCCCCACACTCCCTAAGAGACAAAACCTCTGTGCTGAAACTTACTGAAATGGATAGATGGAGAACTGATGTTATTACATCATTGAATCTCTTCACAAGCAGGTCATGGGAAGGAATTCAGCCACAAAGGCAGAAGCTCTCCTTAGCTGAGGGAAGGTGGGGGTCTGTGCCCATCTCTATCAACCCGGTAAGTTCTGCTGGTCCCCACTCCACTGTGCCTGGCTTGAGTTGTCCCCCGCATGGGGAATCTTACTCGTCATTGGCTAACCAGCCATCCTTCAGGGGCCAAACAGAGAGACATAAAGTATAAGCACAAAGGTGAAGCAAAGTCCCTGAAAGGATTAGTCTCACAGACTCTTCTTTCTTTAGGGGTAGGTACGACGGGACAGACATGTAGGCTGCTGCATGACAACAGACATAAGGAGTTCTTACTCTCCTAACCAATACTGATTCTTATAAGAATAATCAGAATGAATGGATATCTTCTTGACCCTAGTTTAACCCTAGTTATTAAATCTGCCATTTTATAATATTACAGGTATATTGAGTTATGAAAGTATCTTATACTCTAACAAAACAGGCAATATTTGTCCTTCTCTTCTAGATGAATGTTTATATTCTTCATAATTATATACTTCACCCAAAAGTTTACAGCATATTCCAAACATACCACTCTTGGATTGTAAATGATGTACTAGTGAAGTATGTTAAGATAGTTATGGTAGGCAGAATATTGGTCCCTCAAAGATGTCCTCATCTTAATCTCTGGAACCCATGAATATGTTAGGCTGCAAAGCAAAGGGTGTTTACTGACACAGATGGAATTAAGGTTGCTAATCAGCTGACTTTAAAATAGGGAGATTATTCTAGATTATCCAGGTGGGCCCAATATAATCACAAGAGTCTTTAAAAATGAAAGAGGGAGACAAAAAGAGTCAGAGAAGAAGGATCAGAGAGATACAACGTAGCTGGCTTTGAAGATATAGAAATGGGGCTGAGTCAAGGAATGTGGGTAGCCTCTAAAACGTGAGAACAACAAGGAGACATATTCTCCCTTATACCCTTTTAGAAGGAACACAGCCCTGTTGCCACCTTGATTTGAGCCCAGTGAGACCTGTCTCAGACTACTGACCTATGGAAATGTAAGAAACGAAAGTTGTGTTTTTTTACGCCACTATGTTTGTGGTAATTTGTTACAGTAGCAGTAGTAAGTCACTACAGAGATACGTGAGACATGCATCCATTGCCTTCTATATCAACTGGTTGCACTGATTTTAATCTGGAAGGCATAGAGACCGTGATGATAAGCTCTGTGGAAACATTTGTCAGTCACCAGAAAATAGAGCATGTGGGGTAGCAGTGTTTAGCCCCCACAGTTTGAGTTTCTGGACTAAAATCTTCCTCTGACTTTCAGATATCGGTGAGTGCACGGCTGGCAAAGGGTGAGACACACAGCTTATAGTTCACTGTCAGACCGGAGAAGGCCAATGTCTCTCAACCCTTCCTACTTAAGCAGTGAACTTTTTGCTTCCTGGCACTGTTATCTAATAATCTTCTGTCAATTCTTCTGTGGCATTTTTGGTATCAGATTATTATACCCTCTAGAAATTAATGTTTACTGAAAATAGCTAATATATTTACTTCATAGGTTCAATTGCTTTTTTCAGATAAAGGCAGAAAAATGGCTCTAAATACATATACATATATACACTGTACAATAAAGCTCTGGAAAGAGTGAAGATAATTTTCAGTAGTTATGATAGAGAAAATAAAAATCATTTCTGAATAATTGAAGAATAATTTTGAGCTGATAAAGCTGAATTTTATTTGTGAGTCATTTGATAAAAATTATATTCTTACAAGCATCTGCTATTATATCTGATGGATGGCAGAGTGGGAAGAAGAAACGAAAATGGAGTTTGGAGCCAGGCAAGCCTGGGTTTGAATCCTACTTAGTCGTAGACCT
Organism: Rhinolophus hipposideros; assembly: GCF_964194185.1. Lineage (NCBI taxonomy): Eukaryota > Metazoa > Chordata > Mammalia > Chiroptera > Rhinolophidae > Rhinolophus > Rhinolophus hipposideros. The sequence continues at coordinate 52,700,002 of NC_138059.1, forward strand.
TTCAAAAGTCTCTGAAAAGCTGAAGGCCTCCATAGGACCACCTACAAAATAGGATAACATAGGTCTTCACAGATTCACTGTGTCCTTTTACCTAGTTATCAGGTCACTATGTCATTTTATCTAGTTATCTCTTTAGGTCTCCTTATTCTGTATTCTCAGATCTGACCTGTACCTCTGCATAGCTGCATAATCTGACTAACGTCTTCGTCTGAATGTTGCATTATTTGTTTTTCCTATCTCACTTTGGGACCCTATAGTTCATTCACTCTTAAGCCACAGACCTAGGAATTCCATCACACTGTTTCTTCCCTTCACCTGCCAGTTGGGTAACAGATTTAGTTTATGTTACCTTTTAATATCGCTGAGCGATGTTCCTGGTTCCCCAACTGTGCTTGCTGAGATCAGGTCCTAACCATCCCTCACCTGAATTGCTGCCATTGCTCCCTGGCTGGTCTTGTCTCTATTTTCAACTATTCTATTTTATTCATTCCTCTGTCTCGACAGGGATCTTTATAACATACACATGTCCAGACATTAAACTTCTTTGCCAGTTACCTTCACTTACAGGATAAGGGCCTTAGGCAGTTTTTTCTCTGCCTCAGGTTCCTCATCTCTAAAATGGAAATAATAATAGTATACATACAATCTTATAGGATTTTAAAAATGTACTTTATTTTAGAACAGAAAGTATGTTTCCATGGTTTAAAAATCAAACCATTGTGAAAAATCTTATACCCATACTTGTTCCACCCAAACATGCTCCTTTGCTCCAAATGGGCAACAATTTTTATATTTTGCATTCTTTCAGAGTTTCTTTATACAAATTATATATATATATACATATATACATATATACATTACATATAATATATATATATGTATATCAGGGGTGCCAATAAATGTACACATTTTAAGAGATGTTATTTATGTATTACTTTTCGAAGTCGAATTGAATTACAGTAGCAATGTGTAATATGACGTTCGCTCAAAAGATGGACGTCAATCAAATGAATGGTAGCGTCATTAATTGTATTACAATTTTAATACAGTTTGTTTTCCTTTCTTAAAATGTGTATACATTTTTTGGCACCCTCTGTGTGTGTGTGTGTGTGTGTGTGTGTACACACATATATATGTGTGTATGTATACACATATATATGTATATACACACATATATGTGTACACATACACACACATATTTTTATATATATGTGTGTGTACACACATATATATGTGTGTACATATGCACATATATATGTATATACACACATATATGTGTATACATACACACACATATTTATATATATGTATATTTTATATACATATGTGTGTGAATATACATATATATATAAAAAATTTAACCCCCCTCTTTCTTACACTAAAAATGACACTCAAAGTCAAAAGCAGTTAGAAAAAGAAAGCAACTCAGTTGTACAGTACAAGAAGGTGAGTTAAGTTTAAAATAACAGGTATTTAAAACACACATACAATGTTACCAAATTTACAATTAGTCTGTTTATTTAAAAAAAACGAAACCCAGTCATTTTCTCACATGATTATCATATCCACAAAGTCTATGACAATTTCCAGACATCAGCAATAGAAAAGCCAGGGATAAAACGGCTTCTGTTCAGCTATCAGCAATTTACAGGAAACGTTCAAGGTTTCACTCATTTTGGAACCAGAGCTACATGTGTTGGCCCTTTTTTCTTGTTTCTTGGTTGGTTGGTTGGTTGGGTTTGGTGTCAGTGTACAATGTGATTGTTTTCTTTTCCTCTGACTGGAATGTGCGTATTTGTCATGGTAGCAGGGAATGATGTCAGTGTTGCTTCCACATCATTTTGTAGCTGGAGCAAATAATTTTGTTACTTGGGTTACTGTGAGTGCTCCCTTCATAGTTTCCTAGACCTTGGACTTTGAACTGCTACAGATGCTCAGCCCCTGCAGCTATGCTGCTCTGCTTCCCCAGTGTGTGCAGCTGATAGTCCCCCTCTGAGCACTGTGGTGAGGATTAGATGGGTTAACGCATGCACACCAAGATCAATTCCTGAAATGTCACATGGTCTCTATAAATGTATGTGCATTTTGCTGTAGTTTTCGGTATGACTTATCCCTCCTTACTTTTCTAGCCTAATTTCTAAATCTTCTCCTTCCTCCATTGTCTTGTCATGCTGCATCAATATAGAAATATGTATAGCTTTAGAACATGTGACATTGTTTCATACTTTATGCCTTTAATTGTGCTGTCCTCTTTTCTTACACTGCTCTTCTCCACTGTTCTTCCAACACTTTTTCTAGTCTCCTCACAGGGGAGCTGATATTTATTCTTATAGCTTCTCTCATTTCTATAATCCATTGCCTAGCACAGGGCCAGGCACAATTGTAAAAATAATAATAATAATAGTAAAAATAAAAAATTTGTTGAACTAACATTTGGTTATGGGCCCAGCATAATAGCCTTGCCCAAACATGCTCGGCTTATAAGGTAATACCAACAATTAAGAATGAGGATGTTTAATTCAGTGACAATTTTTATTTTTCTTGTTAGAAAAATGTCTTCTAGATTTGTTGCATAAACCTATCATGCTAAGTTGACAAACCACCTGGCTTTATAGGTCAATTTTTATTTACAGTAAGAACAGTGTTACAAATGCACCTCTTATGTACCTAAAATGAGGATAAGGCCAGTCTGTTTGCATCCCATATTGAACTAATTCCAAAGAACAAAAGGATATTGCTTGCACCAGAACAGAAGGGTAGAAACCATATCTTCTAGATAGTTGAGGGTCCGGTGCCTTGCAGTGCTTGGCATATATTTAGTAATGCTTATTGAATGTCTTATTGAACACTTTCTTCAGCAAAAAATAAAGCAAATTTCCTGTGATTTTAGGTTAATTTCTACTACCCTCCACCCATGACTGAATAGTCCCTTGTCATAAGTGTTGGGCAGTACACAGGTAAAGATCAGAAGGCTTGGGGTTTCGACCTCTTTCCACTCTGTTTATTAGCTGGTTGGAGTAGGAAATGTCACTTGTCTCTCCCAGTTAACAGGATAATCATACACCAGTTAAAGATAATTCAGGGGTAATTTATCATTTAAGAGATTTGAAATGGAACTGATTCAACAGTGCCAGAAACATCTCCCACAGAAGTGGCCTGTGACACAGCATGATTGTCTCCATAACATGGCCGTATTTGTCTCCAGGTTGTTCTCCAGGATCTCATTATGAGGCTTAAATTCATTCCCAGATGAGAAGATAATCAGAGAGATGTGACCAAGGCAATAAGTCTTTGAGTGGTAATCTGAAAGAAAGTAATTTTATTAGTAGACTTCAAAATTTTGTACACACAAACACATTAATATTAAATTCTATAATTGAAAATAACAAGGAATAAAATGCTGCTGATTTTGGCTCTGAATACACCCAAAGATAGCATTTTGAAATTATTAACATCTATATGATATTTTCTAGGAAACCCAGGAGATGGTGAATAATTAGATATTGAAGCCAAATTTTCATCTGATGGTTGAAGACGCTTTTAAGACTCTTTTATGAGAAGCTTCGGTTTTGTAACTCAAGTCTTTAATAAAAATTGGCTTTGTCAAAAAGCAGTTTTGTATCCAATATTGTGGTTGCTATGGAGTCAATTTACGTAGATTATAAATAATATACGAACAATATAAACTCTAGCTTCCAAAACTTAGAATCATGGTTGAGAGATACAGTTATCTGACAGTGAATGTTGAATAATTTTTGAAATACCCAGTTTTATAATTAAAACTTCCTGCTGAAATTATTAAGTTTATATTTGGTTATTCACTGTCTCAAGAAGTCCATTGTTAGCACTTTACTACATGTTCAGAATTATGTCAGGATGCTAGGTCATGAAGAAAGTATCCTGTTTAGAATTTCAACTTTCTTAACCGTTTTGCCATGACAGTTGGATATATCCGAATGAATATCTCCATCTGCTGACTGCAGCATTCTAGTTTACTCCACGTGCTCAATAAAAGCTTTTCCCTCTACTATGGAGTTTAACTATATTCTCAGACACTTGAATCCAGCGCCAGAAGTCTATGAGTGCTGCTGTCAATGTTGAAGAACAAGAAACGCCTAAGGCATTTGTAGCTGTTGAAATTGGGATGAGGTTGGTACGCAAACCAACATTAGAGTCATACTTTCAGGATACCTACTGGTTGACTCAAACTCCTGGTTTTAACACTGCTTTTAGAAGGGTTGAATATCAACTAATTAGATCCTTCCTTCATTTTTCCAATAATGATGATGAAAATTCAAAAACTGATCAGCTTGCAAAAATCAAGCCCATAATAGATTTAGTGAAGGATACATATATTTCTGCCTATATTAGCAATAAAGAATTGTGTGTGGATAAGTCCATGTTGAAATTCAAGGGGCATCTATTTTTCAAGCAATATCTGCCCAGTAAACCAAGTACAAAGTGGAGCATAAAGATTATCACTCTGTGATTCATGAACAGGATTTCTGTTGCAGTTTGGTGTACATACAGGCAAAGATTCATCTCAAGATAGGAAAGTTGGGTTGGGGGTAAGGGTGGTGTCCAGCTTGCTGAATTGATTTGAAGGCAAGAGACATGTAGTTTGTACAGACAGTTTTTATTCAAGTGTAGCACTTTTTGAGAGTATAAGATTGAAAAAAATTGGAGCATATGCGTGCCAATAGGACAGGACTACCTTCACATATGAGGATTAGCAAGCTCAAGCATGGTGACCTCCCGGTGATGTGGGAAAATTATGATCGATCAATGATTGGCAGGATACAAGGAGAGTTAACTTGATCTCCAGTGTTCGAAATGGTGGTGTCAGTCAAGCGCATGTAAGATCAAAAAAAGAAACGAGAACTGTGTTGAAACCAAATATTCAAATTCTGTACAATTCATTTATGGGTGGAATTGAATGTTTTGATCAACTCTGTGCCACGTATTCTTTTGAGAGGAAGTCTAAAAAGTGGTATCAAACCATCTGGCATTTTCTCATTGAAGTGGCTCTAGTAAATGGCTATATATTACAACATTCAAAACCATAACAATAAATTGAGTCAACAGAAATTTAGGGAAAAAGTTATAGAGGGCTTATTAGATGGATTTTCAAGAAAAGATGGAAATAAGAGGGATTTCAGGATGTCTGTACCAAAAGAAATTAGGCTGACAGAGGGTCATTTTCCTAGGCAATTTGAGGCAAGTAAAAGCAACCTAATTGCCGCATGTGCAGCATTATGCCCTCACAATGTGCAAAAAACGGGGAAAGGAGTTTGCAGAACAAACCATGTATTATTGTGCTGTATGTCTTCGAAATCCAGCAATGTGTGTTGTTCCTTGTTTTGAGAATTATCACTCAATAGTAAAATATAAAAAACCCTGTCAGTGTTCCCAGAAAGGAAATTTAGGGAAGCAGATGCACATTTTTCTATATTTATTTCTGTGTTTTTCAAGAATGAATAATAGGAAATTTTTACACATAAAAACAATGTCACTTATATACAAAGCAGCTCAAATTGTTATTAAATGCATAAAATAGTCAAAACATCAACTTTTTGGTTTTTGTAGATTTCTGACACATTTTGAAAACAAAATTTGAAATCAATTAATGCAGCAAAAGAGTTAATAGCTAGACCTATGCCATGGAAATAGAAGCACTAATAAACATCAGCACTATCAGATTAAAAGGGAAGCATTATGCTTGAATGAGCTTTATTTTAGTTTCTCTTTATAAAAGTTATCTGCCTTTGAGTCACTTCTAGATAAGAAAGAACATACCAGTGTGTACAAATATTTAAAACAAATCAGAAATAAAATAAGTATATATTAATTCTGGGAGTGGTCCATAAATTTTAGGGAAAGTGTACATTTAGATGTTTGGTGGTGTATGGCCCCTTTTACTGGTTACTATAATTAAGGGAAATAGGTTAAGTCACTTAATAGTCACTTCATACTCTATATAATGAAATTTTTAATATCCATAAAAATGTGAGACTTTTTTCTCTCTGTACTTGTTAGATATGAAGTTGAAACTCCCTTCTAAAGCTTGAGATAAGCACGCATCCTCTTCCTAAATTTCCTAATAAAGTAAATCACAGAGATGCAGGTGGTCTGTGACAAAGTGCAGATCTATATTGTTAGAACGAAAGAACAAATTGTGCACAGCCACTAATACTTATCTCTGGCAAATAAAACTTGCATTGCATCATTTTTCAAGGAGTTCAGAACTGTATATTCTATAAATATAGCATCCTGAGTTGGGGATTAACATTGCAACATAGACAGATTAGGTCCCTTCACGACTGAAAGGGCTCAAAATGGATTCAGCTCTGCGAGCTCTGCATGCTGTGCACAGTCCCTCACCACTACCTCAAGAAGAGACGCATTTAAACGCAGAGTCCTCGACTCCACCATGTGCTTAGAGATTCCTACCCATGGGCTGGGGGCTGGTTTGTGAGAGCATGTGCATGCCTTAGGTAGGAAAGCCTCCCAGTTAATTTTCATTGTCAGGTTCACAAACACTTCGTGAAGCCATTCTTTCTGAAAGATGTCTGTCTATTCAATTTTTGGTAAGCACCAGACATTCACATGGGTTTTCTCTCTCGACCTTTGTAAATGTCTAAATTTTCAAACATGGATAGGCTTCTGACTGATCTGACCTTATTTCTGTTGAGAATCATGTGTTTCCTGTTCAGAAGCTTTATGGTACATTTTGGTATACTTTTCACACTTATTAAAATTTTCTCCCACTGGATAGCCATTTCCTTCCTTCCTTCCTTCCTCCCTCCCTCCCTCCCTCCCTCCCTCCCTCCCTCCCTCCCTCCCTCCCTCCTTCCTTCCTTCCTTCCTTCCTTCCTTCCTTCCTTCCTTCCTTCCTTCCTTCCTTCCTTCCTATCTTTCTTCAGCAAGTAAATAATGGTCTGATGATTTTATGGGAATCATGAGCCAAGGATGATGGTGAGGGGTTGAACTGTGGAAGTGTTGATCAGTTGTCTTTCTCCCTGGCTAACTCACTACTACACACCAACATTGATCTCATTGTGCACAGGCAAATTTATGCTCAGCCAAATTACAAAATAACAGATGTAATTACCTAACATTTTTCAAATAACCACAAGCAGAATTGTTAAATCCATAAACTTCAGTGGTCTACCCTGGATCTCCTATTGCCCTGGGAAGGTATTCTCCCTGACTTGAGTTAGCTCTGAGGTCTCGTGAGCAGGCCCATAAGCCCTGGAAAATTCTCCCCTGCTGGGAAAAGATATTTTCTCTTTGTTGTTCTTTATGCATAGTGTTCACTGACAACAACTGAAAAGATGTCATTGTTTTGAAATTAAAAATGTCACATTATTTTTCTCCCAAGAGCATTTGGTTTTATAGCATGGCTGTTGCGGGCTTTGAGATGGTTCTGATATGTTTTGCATTTTTCATGTTGGTCTTTATCCCCTGAAAGCAGGGTTTTTATGTATGTGTTTTTTAAAGTGTGATGTCCACAGCTTCCCTGCTCAACTCTAATTCCTTCCCCTCAAATCCCACTGGCCAGAGCTACATAGGCAACCAAAGACCAACTTTGGCTCACTTCGGGACACACTGACTACAGAGGGGCTCTGGAATTTGTCTTACCAATGATTAAAACAAATCCCTTTAATAGCAATGATTTTTCAGAAAGAGAAACCACTGTCAGCAATTTTTGCATTGTCATCTGGTTTTACTGAGGTTACACACATTTTTATATTTGTGGACATACAAATGGACATAGAGGTAAGAGTCACTGGGACTCTAGGAAAATTGCTACAAAGCAGACAGGGTTATTTCTGACATTTATTTCACAAACTGTGTGGGCTTAAAGTTCAATCCCCTCATTGTGTTGACTAAGTCATAGCTTAGTCAAGATGTTAAATGACATGTTAAATGGGAGATGTTAAATGACTAGGTTGGGTCAGTTTCAAGGACAAGCTATGCCAATTACTGTGTGATCTTGATCTAACAACTTAAACTCAGTGCCTCAATGTTCTCATGTGTAAAATGGTGTTATCACCATTTCACTGCATTGCTGAGAAGGTTAAAAAAGATATTGAACATCAAGCATTTAGTGCAGTGCCTGTCATATTTTAATCAGTGTTCTCTATAATAATTATTTCTATTATCACTTAAACAGATCTCCTGACCCTAGCCAGAAGAAGGTTTCTTCTATCACTCTATCATGTTCTCCTGATAAAATATCCTGCCAGGGTTTAAGACCCTGGTGGAGGACAGAGCCCTGGTGACTACCAGGCTAGTCCTGGTTTCTAGCCCCAGCAGAATGCTAACTAGTCATATGACCTTAGTAAATTAGCCCAACTTCTTTTGACCTTTGTTTCCTTACATACAACATAAAAACTAGGAAATACAAAACCTTAAAGAACTCTGTCACCTCTAACAGGTCTCGGTCTACAAATATGAAACTAGCCACTCCTGTCTACCTTTTCTTGCTTCAGGGTATTGGTTATTACCACAGCCCCAAATGTCTCAGCTTCCCCCACAGAATAATCCAATCCTGTTCATAGAAGAAACAAAGCATTGAGAATGTTCACCTTCTTGCTTCTTGTTAGTGGGATGTGGTGAAGTAAAGTGGGGATCTGAGCACTGGGGAAATATGAGGGATAGTAAGAAAGTGTTTTTTGTTTTTCTTGAAAAAGTAGACAAGAGGGAGTGAGCTTAATGCAGCACAGTGAGCTAGAAATCATGGAATCAGACATTGGCATAGAGAAATAAAATATTAGAGTTTCTTAGTAGAAAAAATCCTGACAATAATAGCCATGAATCCAATTACCAAACAGTTTTTGGAATATCTACCTTAGAAACTTCAAAACAGGTTAATTTTCCTGAGACAGTTTAAGTACAACTCTATCCAATGCCAAGAACATGAGGATATTCCATGTTCATTCATGAGCTCATCCAACACTGAGTGCCTGCTGCTATGCAAGACTTCTCAAGATCTGATTCGGTTCTAGAATTCTCCAGTTTTAGTAAGAGGAATATATATTGTTTTGTTGCCCAAACAGGTCATCTTTCACATTTTCAGACCGGTATTCATTCATAGATTTCTACCAATTAATTGTTTTTGTGCTGTGCTTCTGATCATTAAAAAATAATCTATACGCTAAAATGATTGGATTTTTAAAATCTGGTTTACTAATCAACTTTTTGTAAAGATTGAGGGAGTAAGTTTCAGCTTTGCATTCGGATCAGAAAATATCAAAGGCATGGCTAGCTGTGGAGTATTTATTTTCTATATTTTTCAATAGAAAATGTGCGAGTTTATTTTCGTAATAATACAGCTTTGTATAATGCCTCAGTAATAATACAGTTTTGCTTTGACTTTTCAGATGTGTAGCAATAGTACAGAATGGATTGTAATAAAAAGCAAAATGTGGCTGGTATAATGGAATATTGTAGGAAGTCTCTCAACTTTACCTTTTTTCTGGCTTTTGTGGTATTCCATTAATATCATATTATAAAAATTACAGGTAACTTAAATATGATCATATTTTGTTTTTAATGAAAACTAGAAATTTCTGAGAAGTCTTTATAGAAGTTTCTTCCCCTTCTAGCAGAAACTAGAATTATCCAGTATTCTCCTAGAGGACCTCGATTATAGTCATTTTTTTGTGCAGTGATGTTTAAACATAATATTATTATAATTATGTATATAATGAGCTATATACTGATGTCAACGCATGGATTATAAACCTTTCTATTTGAATTAAATACTGGCTCAGAGGAGCTAAATCATCTTAGATTGGATAGCTGAAAAGATTCATGAGTCAGAAGGTATTTTATAATATAAAGGCCATTGATGGCATCACATATTTCAACAATTTGGTGACCGTTAATCCATCAGAGATTTTCTGTATAGGCCCCGCTGCATGGAGTGGTGTGTGAATACCTCTGTATGTGAATGAGCATGAAACGGATGAATATGAAGCTGGTATATCAAAGTTTTTGGCAAAGAAAATGAATATGAAGATTTCAAAGCTCTAATGAAAGCTACCTGTCTACCTTATTTAAGAGGTAATTCATTCCCTATGCATCTTTTATAGCTCAGGGGAGTCAATATGGCCAAAGGAACTTGGCAGTCTTTCTTTTAGTATGACTGTGTACATTTGTACAAATATATCATGTATTTTTGTATAATTTTTCCTCCCTCTTCAAGCTTTCTTGTTTGCCAAAGAGAGATTCATTTTGCTCTCAAATAATGAGAAGTTACCTGACACAGATCATAGCATACTTCTTAAAGAGAAATATTGATGAATGATGCTGACATTTAATGTAAATTGATTGATGCTCCCACTGAATTAAAACCTTAAAGTCAATTTGGGGTGGCCAGGTGGCTCAGTTGGTTAGAGAGCAAGCTCTGAATGACAGAGTTCAGTTCGATTCCCATATGGGCCAGTGAGCTGCACCCTTCACAACTATATTGAAGACAACGAGCTGTCGCTGAGCTTCTGGAGGGGCAGCCGGATTGCTCAGTTGGTTAGAGTATGAGCTCTCAACAGCAAGGTTGCTGGTTCAATTCCCACATGGTATGGTGGGCTGTGCCCCCTGCAACTAAGATTGAAAACGGCGACTGGACTTGGAGCTGAGCTGCATCCTCCACAACTAGATTGAAGGAAAACAACTTGGAGCTGAAGCACCCTGGAGAAACACAGTGTTCCCCAATATTCCCCAATAAAATTTATTTTAAAAAAATTAATTTGGACTTAGAGTCTTATTGGTAGTTCTTCTATGAATACATTGATGTACCTACTATGTCTCAAGGGAATAAGTTTGCAATTCCAAGGAAATAGCCCAAGTCTTATTCATCACCTCTACTGTGGCTTTCCATATTATTCTTCTACAACTTAGGCTTAATTGACTAATAAGCATCTATATTCTCAAGATCATTCTTTGTCATAATTAATTAGTTCAGTACAAAATTACTGTTTCTCCCCATATGTCTCATTCTGGCACTGAAGTCTTCAGCAGCAGTATCTCCTGATACCCCCCATGCATCCTATATGTGGGTCATTCTGATGACTTTTCCACAAGCCTCTATTCTTCCTTCCCTTGTGTGTCTGCATTTTATACTCCTCCATAGATCTTTCTTCTCCATCACTCCCTGTCTTTGTTTTCTGCTCCTTCTTTTTATCCTTCTAGGAAAATGTATTGGGAATTTTTATTGAAATGTTTTAAACAAGCTCAGGGCCCATTACCTGATATGTAGGATATTTCCCTGAAAATAAGACCAAACCAGAAAATAAGCCCTAGCATGATTTTTCAGGATGCTCATAATATAAGCCCTACCCCCAAAATAAGCCCCAGTTAAGATTGTCAGCCACACGTACACATTTAGTACATCCGTTGCAACACACAATGGACTTATTGAATTATAAAATAATAATATTAATATATAATTAAATATAAATAAATAATATTGACATTAATACTTAAATAAATAATAATATAAATTATAATTAAGTATTTGTAAATACCCAAGTGGGCACCTTTGAACGAGAGGTATGTAAACAGATGAACTCAAGACTTATTGCCGAATGACCAGTTGGAGTACAGACACAACACACGAATAACGTGTGCACTTGATAATGAACGGATGTGGTTGTGTCTTAATACGAATCTTCATAATTCAATATGTCGCATGTTGTAATGCACGTACTTAATGCACTCGTGTGAAGAAATGTTTTCTGAATTTTGGTACCTGCAATTTTTCATCACTTATGTATGGACCATCATTCTTAACTGTCATAATTTTTGTTGCCACTCCTGTCTTGTCAGTCTTCAATTAACACTTGATTCAATGGTAGATTTAAAGGGAATAATATTTTGACTCCCAGATAAGATGAGTGCAAAAAGAAAGAGCTATTCTGTCGAGTACAAGAAATGAATCGTGGAGGACTCCCGGGGCAAGAATCTTATGGCTTTCTGCAAAGAGAAGAAGTTGGATCTATGAATGGTCTGAAAATTGTGAACAAAGTACGATAACCTTAGTCAACAGGTGGACAAGGAAATGCAAAGAAGCACAAGTGTGGACCAGGTCGGCAACCATTATTTCCTGAGCTGGAAGACATCATCTGTGAATGGATTGCTGACAGGAGAGCAAAGCCTTTGGTTGTGTGCAGGGCTGATATTCAAGCATTTGCCCTTGCAATGGCACCACAGTTAGAAATACTCCCAGAAGAATTCAAAGCATCACAACACTGGCTGGATGGCTTCCTTCAGCGATATGAACTGTCTCTAAGATGGACAACACTGTTCAAGCTGGAAGATACTGAAGTTATTAAACGTGCACTTGCATTCAAGTCCTTTGTTGATGGCATCGACTTTTCTAAATAGCAGCTTTCCAACATGAATGCTATGGATGAAACTGCAGTGTCTATGGACCAACGATCTCAAAGGACAATTGACCAGAGGGGTGCCTCGTCAACCAACATCCCCTCCGCTGGTTACAAAAGTGCATGTGTTACCTGTATTTTGGCAATTCATCTGTATGGAAGGAATGCCCCACCTCTAATCTTCACTAAGGGCAAGAAAGATAAGGTTGAACGTGTTTCAGGCATTTATGTTCTTGAAACTGAAAAGGCCTGGTGTACACAAGCAGTTATAAGGAAGTGGGTCGATTTAATGCTGCCACTTGTTTTGCAAAGTGGCCAGAGAGGTCTGCTAATCTGGGATTTAGCCAGCACTCACCACGCTAAAGACATGAAGAATTTCCTTGCAGAGAAGAAGAATAGCTCAAATAATTATTCCTGCAGGAATGTCTGTCTATTTCCAGACTCTTCATATTGGAATAAACAAGCCATTCAAGGACCATTTGTGCATGGAAATCAATGACTACATTGAAAATAGAATGGAAAGAAACCAGCATGGAAACTTTGTGAAACCTAGCCTGCAAGAGGTCGTGACTTGGATGAAGAATTCATGGGATAAAATTACTGACAGCTGTTGCCAATGCACTACGAGGAGGCTACATGGACAAGAAGTGCTCATTTAAGGAGAGCTCTATTGCTGGACATGAGAGATTGGGGCCAATGGTTCTATAGGAAATAGAGTCACAAGAAATTCCAGCCAAAATTTGGAGTTTGGAGAGTTATGACGATGACATGACTGTAATTGAATGAATGTAGATTTTTGTACATGAATAAATGAATAAATGTAGATTGTTGTACATGAAAAAAATAAGAAACCCCTTGAAAATAAGACCTCTTGCATCTTTTGGAGCAAAAATTAATATAAGATCTGGTCTTATTTTTGGGGAAATACAGTAATGGGCATTTGATAAACACTTGTGGAACAAATGAGGAACAATTCATGTTCATTTCAGAAGGGTCATCTGGCTGTATAAAAGTTGAGAGGCAGGTAAACCTATTAGGACCATGCTACATATGTGCCAGCAGGAGATAAAGACAATGAATGACTTTAGGAATAGAAAAGAAAAGCAAGATGAAAAGAGGAAGTTGAATGGTAAAATGAAGAGGAATTGGAGATGGTTTTTTTGGAGAAGGGGAGGTGTACATTGAAGCAATGAGGGCAGAGAGGAAATGAAGATTTCTGCATGCATTGAGTGATTGAAGGCACAACCAGCTTAAAAGTTGTGATCTTCATGAGTCCTTTTAAAACTCCCTCAGACAGAACTGATTACTCCTTCCTCTTGATTTCCATCACATTATATTGAATTGAAATTATTCGTTTTTCTGTCTGACTTATTTCGCTTAGCATAATAATCTCAAGATCCATCCATGTTGTCACAAATGGCACTATTTCATCTTTTCTTATTGCAGAATAGTATTCCATTGTGTATATATACCGTATGTTCTTTAGCCAATCATCTATCAAAGGACACTTTGGTTGTTTTCATGTTTTGGCCATTGTAAATAAAGCTGCAATGAACATCAGAGCACATCTATCTTTACAGATAAACATTTTCAGATTTTTTGGGTAGATACCCAGGAGAGAGAAAAAGTCAAGAACCATATGATTTCACTGATATGTGGTATGTAAAACTGAAAACAACAAAGGAACAAGGCAAACAAATGTAGAAACAGAAACTCATAGACACAGACAGTAGTTTAGTGGTTACCAGAGAGTAAGGGGGGAGAGGGATAGTAGATGGTAAAAAGGGATCAAGTATATGGTGATGGAAGGAGAACTAACTCTGGGTGGTAAACACACAAGATGATATATAGATGAGGCATTATAGAATTGTGCACTTGAAACATGTAACTTTACTAACAATTGTCACCCCAATAAACTTTAATAAAAAAGAAAAAAATAATTATTCATTTTTTGTTGACTTTAAACATCTAAAACTTATTGTGTCCTCAAGGCAGAGGATGTACATGGCTCAGTATTGGATCTTTCACATAATGGCCCACAGATCACAAGTCCTCAGCAGATACCTGAGGACTGACTCCCTGTTTAATGCTGTATGCACCAGTTATTATTCTGTACATTTTTCTTACATCAAAAAATGCACTCCACTTCTGTGAATTTTTCAAGTTATTGGATAATGTGGATCAGAATTCCATGTATAAATTACAAATATGTTTCTAAGTTTTTGTTTAAAAAATAATTCTAAACATGAATTAGAGTTGCAAAGATAGCAGAGTGCATTCTTATGTATAACCTCTACCTAGGATTCTTTATTGCTAACACTTTACATGATGATGGTATAATTCTTAAAATTAAAAATTGATATTAATATAGTATAATTAATATAGCATATCTAATAAATTAATGCAATTAATCAATACAGTTAATGTCAATGCTATTAAGTAAACTATAGACTTGATTCAAATTTTCCAAGTTTTACCACTAATGTCCATTTTCTATTTCAGGATCCAATCTGGGACACCCCAAATTATTTTCATTTTCCTTAGTCTCCTCCAGTCTCTCAAAGTTTCTCCATCTATTTTTCCTTTGTTTTATGATCTTGATACTTGTGAAATATTGCCAGATTTCTTCCTCCATTATGAGTTACTATTTCCCCTTACATAGTATATTCTTTGTAAGCAAGTCACTAAGTCCAGCCCATTCTCAAAGGAAGGAGATGAAGCTCTGCCTCCTAGGGGAAGGAATGACAAAGAATTTGTGGATAGATGTTCAAATCACCACAGTAGTTAGTATTTTAACCATGATAATTTGTAGCTTCATTTTCCAAAATTGACACCCTGAATCTCATTATGTACAATATATTTCCGTGCTTGTTCAGCCTTACTGTACATGTAAAGTCATTTCGGAGTTGCAACCCTGAACCCTGTGAGAAACAAATCTATAAATTAGAATAGTGTTTGTGTACAGTTGTTACTATCTTTAGCCTCATGATATCTAGTCAAAAATTCTATTTTCCAAAGTTGCTTAGGTCAGCAACTTTCTTCCCCAACTCCTTCAGTGTGATTATATATACATTTGTAATACAATTAGATTCATTTTTCATGGTCTGTACTCTATCTTGGATTCCTCCCACATCCTGGTTGACTTTTTTTTTTCATTGAAGTAGAGTTTAATTCACTATTTGTGGTATACAGCTCTACAGGTTTCGACAAGTACAGAGAATTGTGTATCTACTAGCACAGTATCATACACAATGTTCTATTAAATCCAAAATTTCCCTCATGCTGCCCCTTTGAAGTCAACCACTCACTCCCCCTCCTGCCCAATCTGGTACTGGACTGATCACTTCTTTGTTCCTATAGTTTTGTCTTCTCCAGCATCTGATATAAATGAAATCATATAATATGTAGCTATGTGGGTCTAGCTTCTTTCACTTAAAAAATTTATTTAAAATTCATCCCTGTTGGTGCATGAATACATTGCTCATTCTGTTTTATTGCTATTGTATTCCATTGTGTGGATAGATGTGCCACAGTTTATTCATCTACTTATGAAGGGCAGTCTTTCATACAAATTTTAGTATTAGCACGGCAATATCTATTAAAAAACAAACAAACAAACAAAAAAACACTTGCCAATATTTTGATTGGGTTTTTGTAGAAACAATTGATTCAATTTGGGAAATATTGAGATGTTAACAATATTGAGTTCCCAATCCATGAATATGGTATCTCTCTCCATTAATTCACTCCTTTTTATTTTTAAAAAACTTTATTAAAATATAACTAACATACAATATTATATTACTTTTTGGTGCATACCATCATTATTTAAAATTTATATACCTAAAGAAGTGATCACCATGATAAGTGCTATCACAATATTATTGACTATATTCCCTATGCTGTACATTACACCCCATGACTATTTTATAACTACCAGGTTGTAGTTTTTAATCCCCTCACCTTTTTCACCATGCCCCACAACCACCTCTGAACTGTCACCCCAACAAATCTAGTACCCATCTGATACCATCCATAGTTATTACATTATTGACTATACTCCTTATGCTATATCCTACATCTCCATGATTACTGTGTAACAACCAATTTGTACTTCTTAATCCCCTCCCTTTTTTCACTCATCCCCAACTGCCCTCCCATCTGGCAATCATCAATATGTTCTCTATATATGAGTTTGTTTCTGTCTTGTTTGTTTATTTTGTTCTTTAGATTCCATATATGAGAGAAATCACATTGCATCTCTCTTACATTCCACTCAGCAAAGTACCCTCCACATTGCAAGGATCCATTCCTTCCATGGCCAAGCAATATTCAGTATATGTGTACTCCCCACCCCCTTATCCATTCATCCATCTACAGACCACCCAGGCTCCCTCCACATCTTGGCCATTGTAAACATTGCTGAAATGAACATACAGGTGCACATGTCCCCTCGAAATAGTGTTTTGGGTTTCTTCAGATAAATACCCAGAAGTGGGATAACTGGGTCCTTCTTTGTCTCTTGTTATAACCTTTGTTTTAAAGTCTATTTTGTCTAGTGTAAGTATTGCTACCTTAGCTTTTGTTTTCTTCTATTTTCATGAAATATCTTTTTTCATTCTTTTACTTTCAGTCTGTGCATGACTTTCAATCTGAAGAAGTAATTCTCTTGTAGGCAGCTTATGTAAGGGTTTTGATTCCTTATCCTGAGTGCAACATTTAATTCATTTACATTTAAAGTAATCACTGATAGACATGTAGCTATTGCTATTTTATTATTCATAGTTTTGATCTTCTTTTCCCCCATCTTAAAGAGTTCCCTCTAACATTCTTTGTAATATTGGTTGTTTGGTGGTGATGAACTCCTTTAGCTTCATCTTGTCTGGGAAGCTCTTTATCTGTCCTCAGTTCTACATGATAGCTTTACTGGTTAGAGTAATCTTGGTTGTAGATCCTTGCTTTTCATCACACTGAACATTTTGCATCAATCCCTTCTGGCCTGCAAAGTTTCTGTTGAGAAATCATCTGACCATCTTATGGGAGCTCCCTGGTAGGTAACTAACTGCTTTTCTCTTGCTCCTTTTAGGATATTCTCTTTCTCGTTAATCTTTGCCATTCTAATTATAATGTGCCTTGGTGTGAGCCTGTTTGGGTTAATCTTGTGTGGGACTCTCTATGTTTCCTGGACTTGTCTATTTCCTTCACCAGGTTAGGAAAGTTTTCAGTCATTATTTCTTCAAATAGGTTCTCAATCCCTTGCTTTTTTCTCTTCTCCTGGTACTCCTACAATATGAGTTTTGCTAAGCTTGATGTTCTCCCAGAGGTCTTTTAAACGATCTTCATTTTTTTGGATTCTTTTTTCTTTTTGCTATTCTGATTGGGTGTTTTCTGCTACCTTGTTTTCCAAATTGCTGACTCAGTCTTTCGCTTCATCTAGTCTGCTGGTGATACTTTCTAGTTGATTCTTCATTTCAATTATTGTATGCTTTATTTCTGACTGGTTCTTTTCTATGGTTTCTATGTCCTTTTATATGCTTTCTGTATCTTTGTTGATGTTCTCACTAAATTCCTTGAGCTTTCTTATAACCATTGTTTTGAACTGTCTCTCTGGTAGGTTGCTTGCCTCCATTTTGTTTAGTTCTGTTTCTGGAGTTTTCTCCTGTTCCTTCATTTGGGACATATTTCTTTGTTTCCTCATTTTGGCTTCCTCTCTGTTTGTTTCTATGTGTTAGGTAAACCTGCTATGTCTCCCAGTCTTGGCTGGATGGCCTTATGTATTAGGTGTCCTGGCATAGTCTCCCTAGTCACCTTCTCTAGGTGCTACAGGAGTATCCCTTGTGTAGTTTGTGTGTTCCCTCCTGTTATAGTTGAGACTTGATTGCTATTGGCACATCAGTGAGTGGGATTGGCCCTCAGGCTGATTGGCTGAGATTTGGCCCTGTCTACAGTTTACAGAATTCGGGGGGAGGCAGGAGCATACACCACTGATTGGAATTCACCCCAGTGGGCTCTGGTGCCTGTTGACGCCACCCTTTGTGTGTGCCATTCGTGGGCTAATTGGATGGTGCTTTGCTGTGTTCTGAAGCCAACCTCTAAGTATGTTGGTTCTGGGGCCTCTTACAAGGGGTTCTGATGCAGGTCAAGGTCAGCCACTGCCTGTGACTGGCCAGGGACTACTGGATAGAAGCTACAAAGCAATCCACAGTTGTTCACTGCCTGTGCTGACCCTGAAGGTGTGTGGGAGAGGCCACACTATGAACTGAGGATGTCTGCCACCAGTACCAGCCTGGGATAGCTCTACAAAAAGCCAGGATACTCAGAGGCCTGCAGCCACCTGGCGGCTCCCATAAGATTCAGTTGCTTAAAAAGCCTCATACAGTACACAGTTATATGAGGTGGGGTCTCAGGGAGTCACTAGAGTGGGAAGAGTTGTGGTTACCATGTTAATGTAGATTCTGGTTTGGTGCCAGTACTGAGCCTGGAGCTACTCAGCAAATGTCTCAGAGCACACCGAGGCCAGCTGCCACCCACCTCGGTTTTGGGGACTCCAACAGCTTTTCAAGAAAGAGTACAATGCCAGCTACTTAGAAGAAAATGCCTCTGGTGGTATGCAAGCTGGGTGAGGCAGGGTCTCAGCTGAGTTAGCAGGGTGGAACTCACTAGGCCAATCAAATTCAGATTTGATCTGTGTGGGGGTAGGAGCTCAACACAGGAAAGATGGTGCCTCCTGTTGCACAGGAGTAGGACCCACACAGGGAAAATAATGACTGTCCTTTAGCCCTCGCCCCACTGAAGTCATACATCTCCGTCTGCCCTTTATATGTCTCTGACACCCCCTGAGTTACTCTTCCTCCTCTGGTGCCGAAGATGAGAGCCTGGGAGTGAGTGAGTCTGTGTATTGGCTTTTTAAGAGGATGCCTGGGTTTCCCAAAGCCTTCCATCCCACCTGGATGGTTGGAATCCCCACTGTTTTTCACAGCCAGATGTTGTGGGGGCTCCTCTTCCTGGCTCCAGTACTCTGGGCTGGGGAGGCTGAGGTGGAGCTGGGGACTCTCGCTCCTCCAGGAGGAATCAAGATACCCCTCCTGGTTCTCACGGAGGTTTGGGGCCAGTCCGTTTCATGTCTCCACCCCTCTTATCACTCTCGAAATGGCTTCTTCTTTATATATTTTATAAAGCTAATGTTCAGCCAGACATCAGACGGTTCTCCAGGTTGATTGTTCTATAATTTAGTTGTAATTTTAATATGTTAACAGAAGGAAGCAGGCACAGCATTTATCTACTCTGCCATCTTGGATCTCTCCACTACTTTTAAAATTTTTAATGAGTTTTGTAGTTTTCAACATATAGATATTGCATGTATTTTCTTACACACTTGCTTTTATGCTCATTCAGTTGCTATTGGGAATGGTGGACTATTCACATTATCTGTTTCATTCTGAATGACTTTTTTTTTAGTAAAGAGTTTGACTTTAAAAAAAATTATTGAGGAATATTGGAGAACAGTGTGTTTCTCCAGGGCCCATTAGCTCCAAGTCATTGTCCTTCAATCTAGTTGTGGAAGGCGTAGCTCAGCTCCAAGTCTAGTTGCCATTTTCAATCTTTAGTTGCAGGGGGCACCGCCCACCATACCATGCAGGAATTTAACTGGCAACCTTGTTGAGAGCTTGCGCTCTAACCAACTGAGCCATCCAGCCACCCTCTGCATGATTTTTGATAGTTTGTATCTTTAAGGGATTTATCAATTTCACCTCAGTTTTCAAATTTATGGAGATACAGTTGTTCATAGTATTCCAAGAATACTATGATTCTTTTAATGTCTCTGGGGTCACAACTGATATTCCCTTCTTCATTTGTCATATTGGTAATTTGTATTTTCTTTTTCTTCCTTCCCTTCCTTCCTTCCTTCCTTCCTTCCTTCCTTCCTTCCTTCCTTCTTTCTTTTTTCTTTTTTTTTTTGTTTGGTCTAGCTAGGGTTTTATCCATTTTGTTGATCTTTTCTGAGAACCAGCTTTTGGTTTCATGTTTTTTCTTATTATTTTTCTATTTTCAATTTCATTGATTTCGCTCTAACAAATATTTTATAAATAGATGAATAATATTATTGCCTTCCTCTTGCTTGTTTTTGGTTTAAACTTTTTTTCTCTCTGGTTTCTTCTTGTGGAAGCTCAGGTTAATCATTTGAGACTTTTCTTCTTTTTTATTATAAGCCTTAATGCTGCAAACTTGCCTGTAAGTGCTGCTTTAGCGGTGCCCCATAAATTTTATATGATATATTTTTATTTTTATTCAATTCAAAATATTTAAAAATTTTTTCTTGCCACTTCCTCTTTGATCTGTGGGTTATTTTCAAGTGTGCTGTTTATTTTCCAAATGCTTGGGATTTTCCATACATCTCTTTGTTATTGATTTAGAGTTTAATCCCATTATGATCTGAGAACATACTTTGTATAATTTCTATTTTTCTAAATTTGTCTAGATTTGTTTTATACCCCAGAATATAGTCTATTGTAGTGAATACTTCGTGTGTATTTGAGAAAAATCTCTATTATGCAATTTGTTGGGTGGGATGTTCCACAAATGTCAGTTAAGTCAAGTTGGCAGATGCTATTGTTCAGATCATCTATATCTCTACTTATTTTCTGCCTACTTGTTCTGTCGATTACTGAGACAGGAGTGATATGAAGTCTCGACTGTAGTTGTGGATTTCTTTAATTCTCTTTTCAGTTAGTTTTTACCCCATATAATTTGAATCTCTGTTAAATGTGTACATATTTAGGATGGTTCCTGTCTCCCTCTCTTCTAGCTTCATCAAGGAAGCTTTCTCAGGATTCTCACCAAACCTGAGTGCTTGGTAGGGTTCATGGAGAGGAATCCTGTAAAGAGTGCAGAATCCTCCTATTTTGCATCTGTAGGGACTTAACCCCTTTTGATAGCCTACATTCAATCTTTAGCAATTTGATAAAAACATTTTTAGCTGACTCTTCTTTGCAGCTTTTGCTCCAGGTAAGCAAATGTTTGGATTCTGTTGCCCCCTTGTAGATGCCTTTCTTTGCCTAGATTTCATCTTCATTGGTTGCTCTCTAACCTCCATTTTCTCATAGGTCTAAGAAAAGTTGTTTATTTGCTGTTTGTTCGGTTTTTCTTGTTGTTAGAGTGGAAGTGACACTCTTGACATCCCCAAGCTGAAACTAGATTCCTCACAAATATTTTTGACAGTTAAAAACTCTGTTTTTGTTGTTGCCACCATCTCACGGACAGTATTGGGCTTCCCTTGTTTGTAGGAATCATGCTTTCTTGAAGCTCTCTGCTGGCAGAATATTACTTATATCTTTCTGGATACTTATAAGCATTGACTTTTCACAATAAAAATTATGTACTTCTCTTCTGTATTCATGTGTATCTGTTTTGTGTTTCTGTACATTGGTGCTTTTTTTTGGAAACAAACTACTTGTAAATTTGGGTGCCAGGCTGGGTCTCACTGTTGAGTACATGTTAAATAAGGGTGGCGATGATCTCAGTGATAGCTGTGGTAAGCATCACTCTCGCTTACAGTGTCCAAAGCAATATTTCTCTAACATTAACCTTAGCTCTTCTGTCGCCAATCAGAATGTGTGTTGTACTTAGATAATAGAAATAATTCTTAGGAATACTTTTAGTTTACCTTTTTTAGGGCTAAATCATTATTAGTCACAGCTTGGTAATATGCAACTGAAAAATTGCTTAACTCTAAAAAGGCATAAATATCAATTATCTTAATATTCAACAATGAATGCCAATTTTTAGTTATAGTTCACCTAATTGTATAATTTTATGCCATTTGAGAATCAATTTAAAATTGTAAAATAAAAACATAAACAAACAATAGTTTTTGCATAGAAGCTGATCCTGAGACATTGTGTTGTTAAGCAGTGATTGACACAAAGCAAATTTATTTTTTAATAGCTTAGCTTGATGAAAAGGAGTTAGAGAAATATGGGGATTCTGTTTTCACTGCTTGAGGCAATCTCATTTGCAAAACCATTACAAACCAAAGCCATCTATCACTATGGAAATTACCTAGAGTAATTTTTTCAATATTGATATGGTAGCATTGAGGCAATATTTCCTATTGAAAGGTCACCTTCTATTGCTTTATTCTTTTTTTATCCCCTTTTTACATCCAGTGTACACAAACTCCCATTTATGAAGCTATTTTTCCTATCTGCTGACTTTTCTGATGGGCACAAATGGAAAATAACTACAATTTGAATAACCTTTTAATAATTGTAAGATAGTAAAAAATAATAATTGCAAGATAATACAGAAGATAATGAAAGGCCTTGCTGATAGTATACCCATTAGTATAAGAAGTAGAGTAAAAAGAATGGAACTAGGTGAACTTTTGATGAAAAGCAGTTGTAAATACTTCAGCATTATTTGGAATTCAAAAACCTCTGGACTCTTAAGTGTTTCTCATCATTTTGTATAGTTAGGTAAAAAGTGCCTTGTTAAAATATATAGTTCTGTAGAGAACTACTGCATCGTGAGTATAGTTGAAATCACAAATTATTAACTTTTTAATGAACAGTAGAAATATCAGAAGAGCGTATATGAGTGATTCCATCTAGTGAGTGTAATCGACTTGTCAATTCCCCTGCCATTTTTGCCCACCCAAGGCCTTAATGCCCAAGTCATTGTTAATTTCCTGTGAACTTTTTAGGCCCAAAAAGCCAATGGAGTTGTTAATAGAAGCAAAGCATGAAATTGTTCATCAAAAATGGTTGGTAATTGCTAAACTATTTGTTTCTTTTGGGGAAGTGCTTCATATTTACATCAGTAAAGGGTCTCTATAAAGTTCCAGACATTCAGTGTACCCCCAAAGAGTGTGATACAAGCACACTGCAAACAATAACCCAGTTTTCCCACCCTGGCTCACAATGAACTATTTCACCTTTCAGAATAATGCAAAGGTTAGTATAGGCACAAGCTTGATCCTCATAAAAAAAAAAATTGCTAATTTGTGTTTTTCCTAAAAAGTGGGAAATTTTTGATGCCTGCAGATACTTAGGCCCCATTTATGTTAACAAAGTGCTTAATTAAGCCACCAAAGAGATAACAATATCAAGAAGAATCTGAAAACAATATTTGGCTTTAAAAATCCAAGTAGGGGAGATAATCAACTATGAAATATGTTGTACAGAATATGTACTTTCTGCATCCTCAAATGTGCTTCATAATATGTCACACTTTTCTTGAATGAAATTATGATCCCTAGATTAAACTAATAATAGTAATAAAATAATAGATTATTGTATTTGTAATCATTAATTATGTAGTCATCAAATAAATGGCCAGTATCTAGGGAACAAGCAATTATATGAGCTATGATTACTAAAGAAGTAATTATGATGTGAGAGACACCACTCTTAGTTATGCCTTCTTTTTTCTTTTTAAGACTGGCATTTATATAACACAGTCCCTAATCCACAGAGAGTATTTGTTTAGGTCTGACAGAACATGTATCTGTTATGCACAATTTAATTCAGGAACCCTTAGCTTTCATGGACTTGACATCTCAATTTCAACCTAATGACTGCTGCTAGGACAGTAGTTTCCTGTAATTACTCTACAACATGAATATGAATCACTTGCTGCAGTGTTTCTGTGCAGCAACCTAGACTGCCTGGTATTGAATTCCAGGGTTATGACATGCAGGGTCTCTTGTTTAGTGGGAGTGCTCTGTGTCCAGAAACAAAAGATAAAAATATGTGCTGTTGATAGTAATGGAACTAAGGAAATATAGTTGCTATGGTCTGAATGTTTGTGTCCCCCCAAAATTCCTATGTTGAAATTCTAACCCCTCAAAGTGATGGCATTAGTAGTTAAGGAGTTTAGGAGATGCTTATGTCATGAGGGTGAAGCCCTCATGAACAGGATTAGTGCCTTATAAAAATGACTCCAGAGAACTCCCTAGCCCCTTAGGCCATGTGAGGACACAGGGAGAATTCTGCATGCAACCCCGAAGAGAGCCAACCGTGCTGACAGCCTGACTTCCAACCTCTAGAACTATGAGAAATACATTTCTCCTGTTTTAAAGCTACACAGTCTGTGATATTTCGTTATAGCAGACAGAATGAACTAAGACATTAGTAAATGTGGAAAAACTAAACAGTGGGAGAAATTATACACTGAACTTGTTTGATCAAATTTGGGAATTCTCAAAGTTCTCAGAGCATCAGACTTTGAATATTAAGGGACTTTAGTGACCTTGCTAGACATGTGAATTGAGTCTTGTAGTATTCTCTTCTTAGAAATCTGTCTGTCTAGGCCATCAAGATTGTGTTTTGACTGGCACATGTGACATAAGAATTTTACCTTAGAGATAATAGAACTTTTACAAAAATTCTATTCAGCAAAAACATCTAGACCTCAAAGCTGTTATTTTCTATCAGTCTCTGGGGATGTTTTATGTTTTCTCAGATCCTGGATAATTCTGTGTGTTTATTTATTGTGCATATATAGAGAACAAGAGCTATGGTAGCCACAGAGAAATGCAGATAAATAAGACAACTACTCTTTTCCAACTGTTGAAAAGAATATAATGGACGATAATTTGCAAGGAGGTCCCATGAAACATGTCCAGGAGACTCATTTTCTTTTCTTTTTCCTTTTTTTTTTTTTGTAAAAATTCCCTTTATTTTAAAATTCATATTAATGATGAAAACCATCTCTTTCACAAACACTTAAAGATTAAATTATCTCTATCTTCTTGGAAATTTCTTTTCCATGCAAGTCAAAAGTTACAGCAAGTTATACAGCAAAAGTGCCTATATAATTTTCTTAAAAATGTAGAAATAATTTGTTAAAGGAATGCTGTTAATGTAGTGTCAGAAATGCAGACCTGGGTCTGGATTCATAGGAATTTACAGGACTGTATATTTAAGTTACAACTAGAATTAAATCTATAGAATACCTCTTGTAACTAACCTCCTTGTAAAGTTGTTTAGTAGGGTTTCAACAGAAATTCTCACTTATAATCTTACACCTCTAGCATTAATGATGGAATCAGTTGGATTTGATTTATACTAATTTTACTTTCTAATTGTAAGAATTGAGTTTATCAGTAATTACTCATTTCTCTTAAAAGAAAAATGTACAACTCTTTGAGAATATTTCATAGTCCAGAGTTAGCCCAAAGTAAACCTTGGTGATTAAAAGAAGCCAAATAGTAACAATAAAACCCCAAGTTGGAGTGCATCCTTTCCCAAAGTAGCCCAGTAGTTTAAAAGACCCAGCCCCATCAATCCTCTTAGTTTAAAGTGGGGAGTATTTTCTTTCTTAATGGAGACACTGAATTCCTGATATAGCCCAAATGAGTTGATAATCTATAAAAGAGTAGAGAGGGAGCTTCTGGTCAAGGTGGCAGAGCAGGTAAACGCTGTGGTCACCTCCTCCCATGACGACCACAAAATTACAATAAAACAATAGAACAACTGTCATTGAGAATCATCTGAAGTCTAGTTGAACATAAATCCTATAAATAAGGATATACGAGGTGTGATAAAAAGATATGGTGAATGTTTAAATAAAAAAAATGTATTACAGTAAAAGACATATTGGTCCTCTTACATGAGTGTTTTCTTCATCCTCTATGGTGACAACGCTCCGTGTCTCACATCACTTTCGATACGGCAATTTCTGTCCAATAAAATCATTATGGTGTGTCCTCATCCACCTTATTCACCAGATCTGGCACCGTGTGACTTCTGGCTCTTCCCCAAAGTCACAATGATCATGAAAGGTAAACATTTTGTATTGATTCAGGACTGCGAGGCAGCCATGACAGCATAACTGAAGACACTCACGAGAGGACTTCCAGAACTGCTTCAGAAAGTGGCAAGACTGATGGGATAAGTGTGTTCGAAGCAAGGGGAATGTTTTGAGAGGTATTAATGGCAATATGTCCTTTACTGTAATAATTTTTAAAAAAGAAAACATTAACCATATTTTTTTTTTATCACACTCCAGTAAGTAGTAACCTGAGATTTAGGAGGGCCAGAGACTCAGAACAGGCTGGTCTGACACCCATGTGTGGTGGTTAAAAATTGGGAAGGATATCTCAGCTGTGGAGATCTCCTTTTAGGAGCAAAGGATCACAGCCCCACACCAGTCTCCCCAGCCCAGGGTTCCAGTGCCAGGAAGAGAACTCTGTCAGGGAAAACCAATGGAGATTGTAACTGGGTGAGACTTAGAGTGTCTGGAGTCCCAGGTGTTCCTCTTAAAGAGCTTGCACATGGACTTGCTTGCTGATGGACTCACTTGTTCTGAACTGCAGTGCTGGGGCAGTAGCTTGTGAGGCACCAGGGACACAGGGAGAGGAACTGAATTGTCTGGCTTCAGGGCCAGGGCTGGAGCTGCAACTTTCTCCCAGACTGTAGTGCTGGCAGAAGCCATTGTTCCTTTGTTGAGCCCTCCCACCATGCATCCTGCACAAGTAGGCAGTATCTCCATCAACCTAACTAACACCATTTGCCCCACGCTGGTTATTCCCTGAGACCTCCCAATCCACTGTCAAGTACATCACAGCTCAAGCCGCTTCTAGTGTCTTTTCTGTACAAGTCTTGGCTCATGCTGCAGATTTTCCTAAAATCCCTCAAAGGTTCACAAAACCCAAACAAACAGCATCTGGCTTTGGCATTACGGATGTGGGATCAAATTACTAGAGTTTAAATCCTTGTCCACCAACTCCTAGATAGGTGACAAGGAAGTGATGATGCTTATTAATTGTGTGAAGTTGGGCATGTCACTTAAGTTTGATAAGCCTCAATTTTCTCATTTGTAAAATGGCAGTAATAATAATACCTATTTATAGAGTTCTTGGAAGAGTTAAATGATATAATGCCAAGTTAAAGTCCTTAATGCAGAATCTAGCTCATAAGTGTTCAATTAATGTCCATTATTTTTTATTCAACTAAAGTATATGGAGTACCATCTCTGCACTAGTTGATAGTATATACAAATCTCTTCTGTCATCCTGATTGGGAGCCAGAAATCTGAACACAGAATTGTAATTCAAAGTACATGTTTATATGCACAAGATTGGAATCTTAAACTATTCCCTTTGCTCTGTTAGGTCCCCAACACATAAATTCATGAGTTAATTGAGATTTCAATGGAATTGTGACCCCCCCTGTTCAATTTATTTTACTTTTTCAGTGTTTTTCCTAAGAATAAGCATATCTAGATATATATCTAATAAAAGAGGGTAGATTCATCTGAAAAAGGTAGAGCTTTACCTGTCAACTGACAATCTCTTTTTTAAAACTTATTTTCAAAGATTAAAATGTTCTGAAGCTTCTTAAAAAATGTTTGCTAAAGCACAACTGACGTATGAGTATTTGTATTTATCAGGATTTATGTTTCCTATTCATTATAAAGTCTCCTTTCTGTCACCATTGGATTATAACATCATCTCTGCTGAATTGGTATTAATTTGAATTCCATGTTAGGAAAAGGAGAGGGAATTAGAAATGGGTGGCCACACAGCCTAAAACTACACATAGAGGGCACTTATATCATATTTCAATTACTTAAAATAGGATTTCTTATTCCTTGAAAACTTTTGGGTGTTTTTATTACTTTCAATGTTATTTTATATTAGTTTCAGGTGTACAATGTATTGGTTAGACATTTACATAATTTATGAGGCAATCCTCTGTTTAGTTTAGTTCCTGCCTGACACTATACATAGTTATTACAATATTACTGACTATATTCCTTATACTGTACTTTACATTACCATGACTATTTTGTAACCACAAATTTGTACTTTTCAATCCCTTTTCCTACCCCTGACACCTAAACCCCCTCCCAGTTGCTAACCATCAGTTTGTTCTATGTATCTACGAGCCTATTCCTGTTTTACTTGTTTGTTTGTTCTGTTCTTTAGATTCCATATAGTATTTGTCTCTCTCTGTCTGACTTATATATAAGAATAATATCCTCTAGGTCCATCCATCTTTTCACAAATGGTAATATTTCATTTTTTATGGCTGAGTAATATTCCATTGTATATATGTACCACCTATTCTTTATCCATTTGTCTATTCCTGGGCATTTTGGTTGCTTCCATATCTTGGCTATTGTTAATAGCGCTGCAATGAACATAGGAATGCATATATCTTACCTTTTCAAATTAGTGTTCTGGATTTCTTCAGATAAATACCCAGAAGTGGATTGCTGGGTCACAAGGTAGTTCTATTTTTAGTTTTTTGAGGAACTTTCAAACTGTTTTCTGTAGTGGCTGCACCAATTTGCAGTCCCACCAAGAGTGCATGAGGGTTCCCTTTTCTCTACATCATCACCAACACTTATTGTTTGTTGATTTTTTGACATAGCCATTCTGACAGGAGGTGATATCTCATTGTGGTTTTAATTTGCATTTCTGATAATTAGTGATGTTGAGCGTCTTTTGTTAGTCAGAAAAGTATTCCTTAACAAAGATTAAAATTCCAGCTGTGAAAAGGATCATTTACTCCCTTGTCCAGAGAGATAAACCAAAGGAAACGTATTATTAGACTTAATAAGTTCCAAATCTACAGAAAACAAACTAGCTTTGACTTGTATCTGTATTTGGAACCTTTCGAAATGACTTTTTTTTATGAGACTGTGTTATAAATGTTAGCTGCCAAGATTCACTCTCCATGGTTGCTTGTGCATTTTCCATTTCTCAAAAATATGGAAGCAGAAGTGGAAGGCTGGAATGGCAGAGCTCAGAGCAACAATCACTGTCAACCATTTTCTCGCTGCATATAATTTTCTATGTCCAAAGATCTAGGGGAAATAATTACTGGGCTTCAAAGACATTACATGAAATAAGAGGACAGCAATGCCTTGCCAAGTGGTCATAGGTTGAAGACAAGAAATTATTTTTCAAAAATATGAGCTAGAAAAAAAAGCAGTCCTTGTTTAATCCAACAATTCTTTATCACAATTTTCCAAAGCTTTCCCTAAATTCACCTGGTACTCTTTACAAATCTAGATTCCTAGGCTTCGTATTGTACTAACGAATCAAAATGTCCAGGAGATGGGCCTCTGAATTTATATTTTGAAGAAGAACTCAACTGATTTTTATGATCATTTAAGTAAAGGAGACACTGCTGTGTAGGCTTAGATAAAAAACAAGAGAATAAATGTGTATGTGAAAAAAATACTTTTTGAAAGATATGATATGTTAAAACAGAAGTACAGGAGCCTTCAAATATTTTTCAAGTAGGTTATTTTCTGCAACACAGCAAAAAGAACTGAAAGCTAGAATCCAGAGTGACTTTGCTTTATGGAAACACAAATGTGATACACAGTTTTAATAAATCTGAGAATTATTATTTTTGAAGGTATTAAAAATGGGGGCTTTTTCAATCTTTGAAACAATATAATGTAGGACTAACGTTTTCCCTCTCTTTACTAGCACTTAACCTTATAAAGACTAGACTTACTGATAATTACAAACTTTTTGTTTCTCTGTAAATGTGTTCCACTGAAATTGGAAGAATGGGGTTTGGGGATCAAAATCATCTGTTATTTTTTAAGATTTAAAAAAAATATGTAACCAATATATTATTTTAGTTTCAGGTATACACCATAGTTATTCAACATTTGTATGCCTGAAGAAGGGATCACCATGATAAGAAGACCAATATCCATCTGAAAGCATAACATGCTAACACAATATTATTGACTATATTTCCTATGCTGTACATTATATCCCCATTATTTATTTGTTTTATTTGGACCTCTTATTCCCCTTCACCTTTTTCCCATTTTTAAAATTTTCAATTACAGTTCAATTCAATATTATTTTATATTAATTTCAGGTGTACAGCATAGTGGTTAAATATTTATATAATTTAAGAAGTGATCCCCCTTAACTAGTCTAGTACCCACCTGGTACTATACGTAATTATTACCATTTTACTGACTATATTCATTATACTTTAATTTACTTCCTCATAACTCTTTTGTAACTACAAGTTTGTACTTCTTAATCCATTCACCTTTGCACCATGACCCCTAACCTCCTTCCATTTACCACACCAATAAATCTGGTACCCACCTGACACCATACATACTTATTACAATATTACTGACTATATTCCTTGTTCTATACCTTACATTACCATGACTACTTTGTAAGAACAAATTTGTACTTCTTAATCTCTTCCATTATTCATCCACTTCCTCAACCCCCCTCCCATCTGGCAGCTATCAAAATGTCCTCTGTATCTGTGAATTTGTTTCTGCTTTGTTTGTTTTGTTCTTTAGATTTCACATATAAATTAAATCACATTGTATCTTTCTTTCTCTATCTGACATACTCATACTTCACATAGCAGAATACCCTCCATCCATGCCACCGCATATGGGAAGAACCCATTCCCTTCCATGGCTAAGCAATATTTCATTGTATATATGTACCACCTCCTCTTTATCCATTCATCTGTTGATGGACACCCAGGCTGCCTCCCCATCATTGCCATTGTAAACAATGCTTCAATGAACATATGGATGTACACATCCCTTCGAAGTAGTGTTTTGGGTTTCTCATGATAAATATTCAGAAATGGGATTACTGGGTCCTTTGTATCTTGTTATAGCCTTTGGTTTGAAGTCTATTTTGTCTGATATAATTATTCATACCTCTTCTTTTTGTTTGCATGTTTTTTTTTCCCCCATTTCCATGAAACATCTTTTTCCATACAGTACCTTCAGTCTGTATGTATCTTTCAATCTGAACTCAGTCTCTTGTAGGCAAGAGATGTAAGGGTCTTATTTTATTATCCATTCAGCCACCCTAAGTTTTTTTGATTGGAGCATTTAATCCATTAACATTGAAAGTAATTATTGTTAGATCTGTAGTTATTGCTATTTTATTGTTCATAATTTTGATTTTTTTTTCCATTTTAAAGATGTCCTTCTAACATTCCTTATAGTACTGGTTCGGTGGTGAGGAACTCCTTTAGCTTTTCATGATCTGGGAATCTCTTTATCTGTCCTTCAATTTGGACTGGGTAGAGCAGTCTTGTTTATAGGTCCTTGCTTTTTATCGCTTTTAATATTTTATGCCAATCCCTTCTTGCCTGCAATATTTCTGTTGGGAAATCAGCTGACAGTCTTATGAGAGCTTCCTTATAAGTTACTTGTTGCCTTTTTCTTGCTGCTTTTATTCCCTCTTTGTCTTTAATCTTTGTCATTTTAATTATAATGTGTCTTTAGTGTGGGCCTGTTTAGGTTCATCTTGTTTGGGACTTTCTGTGCTTTCTGGGCTTGAATATCTATTCCTTCTTCAGGTAAGGAAATTTTTCAGTTATTATTTCTTAACTCTATGGAAAAACCCCCTTTGTCCTTTAAGTCTGAGTGAATAGGTAGACTTTTGAGCAATTACACTGTGTCCTGTTTTGTGAGTTCTGATGAATCTCCCCGACAATGATCATTTTGTGAAGATCCTTGACCCCCTCCTCTTATCACCTCAGGTCCTGTTGTTGGCTTTGCCATCTTCTTGGATGGCTCTTCCCCACTCCCCAATCCTGTAACCGTCCTAGAAGACATTTTATAGAAAGTATGGTTTAGTGGCCTTTCTGTACTTTCTGTACGTTTTAATGGTTGTAGTTTGTACATATTGATTTTGTCACTTAGTTTTTATATAAAACCAGATCTCTGTCATTTGACCTTTAGACCTTCCATTGTCCAGGACTGCCTTTTACCAAAGACCATTATCTGCTCTCCATGGATCTGCCCATTCTTTTCACAAGTATTTATTAAAAGAATATGGCTTTAATATCCAAGTAAGTGATTACTAATAATTCATTCCACTATTAGTCAAACACACACTGTAACACTTAGGATTAGGCCATGCTTCCATTTTTAGTGGTTTTTGTTTTTTGTTTGTTTTTTTAATATACAATTCTTACAAAGACCCTTAACTTCTCTGTTGCTCTCCATTTCACAAAGAATTATAGTCAGAAGTGACTTGTAACATAAAACCACTAAGTTAAATTAGGAGGGTTGTGGAGTTATTTTATCAAAATACTTAAAAATGGTGACGTTAACACCAAATTGGGGGAAATTTTGAGGATTAGTAGTTTAGTCAATAATTTAAAATGAATGTATATTCTTTGTTTTTTGAAATTTTATAAACTTGTATGTTGTGCCTTTAGGCAGAAAAAAATCAAACCTAGTAGATTGAAAGGAAAATCCAAAGGGTTTCACATTGGATTAAAATTAATCTGAAATAAAGAGACATGTGAATAACTAGAAACTGTTGGGTTATTGAGGCTTACCATGAGGGAGAATTTTAGAGTTTTCTGTTGTCAGTCATAAAGCAACATAATAGTTGGTATTGTGCAAGTATGTTGTGCATATACAGAGGGTGCCAAAAAAATGTATACACATTTTAAGAAAGGAAAACAAATGTATTAAAATTGTAATACTTAATATATACCAATAATAAAAGATGAATACAAGTCATATATATGCATTTTTTGGCTCCCCCAGTATAAAAGAATATAGTAAATGTTCTGTTCATCTTTAATGGAGTCTTTATTCTAGTAAGACTGGTGGGGGCAAATAGGTGTGAGAACACACAACAACTAACAAGCCTGTTTGTCATAAGCTTCACTTGATAGAGGAAAACACATTCTATGGTTGGGTTTCTAGACTTCAGGCTGAGCAGTCATGGGGTTGTAAAGGGGCTGTGGGCATAGCTAGGGAGCTTCAAATCCCCACCTGGTGAGTAAGCAACTCTGCTGAGCGTGGCTAGCCCTGGCTCTGTAGCCCAGAGAGAAGATGGTGGACATGGGACTGTTCCCACCCCACCCCTCAGAGGCTGTTTTTTTTATTTTATTTTGTTTTGTTTTGTCTCTCCTTTCATCGTTCGGATGTCGTTTCCAGCGCAACAATTGGTCTTCTCCTTTCCCCTCTGTACTACGATGAAAGGATGCAATGAGAATGGGAGTGATAGTATCAAAGGAGACTCTGGATTACCCTTGGGATGAAGAAATCTGAATACATTGAACAGGTTTAGAACTACACTCCTATCTTCACCCCATAAGTGATGAAACTGCGCTGCCTGAAGCAAATCCTACAATTTATTTATGCTTCTCTTTCTCCCTTTTAATTCTAATCATTCTATGATGATTAATCTTACAAATACTTTTTAAAATTTCTATACTTCTTGTTCCCCTTTCATGTCTTCTGTTTGTTTTGTTTTGTTTTTAGCTTTCTCCATATCCTCTTCTTTCACTAGGTCTCTCTGCCAACCCCACTGCATTTTTTCCCTCTCTCCAACTTAGAGAACTGCTAGGATACTTCCCATACATGGCAGACCCTCTGTGCCCTAACCTGTACACCATCTGAGGCTTGGTTCTCTTACTGAGGAACATCATCAGAGCTGCTGCCTGGGGTCTCACTGTAGGCTCCTCATCTGCACTTCTGGGATCCACACACCTGTGTTCCCCTTCCTGACCACACACCAAGGATCACATTACTAGTGTTCTTCCCTGTAATGACCAACAAACCTGCTTGTCTGCAGAAGCAGGAGTTCCCAGGCTAGAAAAGACTGGAGGTGATGCAGAGCCCAAGAGCTCCCATGTAAAACTGGAGCCCTCTGTGAGATTTTTTCAGTAGCTCAGGGCAGGAGGCCCCCCTCAGGCCACCTGAGCTCAGGCTACCTGAAGACCCAGGCAGGCCTCTGTGCTGTGCTGAGTGATCCCCCTCCCGAGTTTGGGGGTTCTGGGTATGAGATCACTGAATGACAGATGCTGTGCTTCTGGTCAGGAATGCCAGCCACCTGGCTGGCCACTGTCCCAACTCAAACAACAGCAGCTGAGAACAGGAGGCCCCCGCAGGCTCCTTGCTAGCCTTGTGTCATCTTCCCCGTCTGACCCTGCCATGGCCTACCCTGGCATTAAACCCTAGGTCACAGACATGCCTGCTCAGGTCCCCACTTCAGCTATCTTTCATTTCACTCTGTGCCCTAGATACCCTGCAGCACTCACCTGTCTCATGGTCTGCGCCAGAGGGTAAGGGGCCTTCTTCAGAGTAACTAAGTAACTAAATGCCAGGTTGGATTTCCTGATGTCTCAGAAAGAATGGCTCCTTAATACCCCTTGAATGATCTGGCTATTCTGCAACTGAACAAACTGACAGTTTGGTGTCCCGGTAGCTACTGAAATGGTAGGTCATTCAGTCCTGCAGTTCCTGGGTATTTTTAGTCAGCTCCTCATAAACCTTGATGACTGTGAAGTGCCACTCTCTCTGGCTGCTCCAGAGAAAATTTTCCTCCTTGAGAAGAGACTTGGATGATATATAGAGTCTCAGTGCTGACAAACTCCGTGGACCTCACAAGCAAGATGGGTGACTGTCCCTTCTCCCCTGTGAGGATTCAATGTTTGGCACCTTAAGCCCATATATCATGGTTGTCTGTCCCCATTCTTTCCTTACCCACCCCATGAGCATCAATCTCATATAGAGTCTTTCTGCAGATTTTAAGACAGCTGTCTTTCTAAGGACATAAACATACCTTTGGAGAAACATGGTAGTTTTCAAAGGGTACACAGGCTCAGAGAGTTTTCGTATCATCTGTTTCCCCCTTGCACTCTCATAAAATTAATTTATACTGCTTTCCCTTTCTATTATCCCATTCACAGTCAGGCCTTTTTCAACTTTGGAAAAAAGACATACCCACTTGGAATCTTAATATGCTTCATAGCTCTGGGGCTCACGTACCTCCCAGGTGTAAAACAAAGTGATAACTTGAATACTGTTGTTGAAAGAAATCAGTGATGTTAATGAATGGGTTACAATTATGGCTAACAAATCTTTTTATAAACTAGCTGGATTCCAAGTTTTTGCTTTCAGCAAAATTGAAGGAGGACCTAAGAAAGTTGTCAGGTGATAGATGATGAAAAATTGTATTTCATGAAAAATGACTGTGTGATTTGGGACATAGAACTTGGAAGGATACAATGAATTAAGTAGGTCATTATAAGGAAACTCCTTCCATGTTCCATCTAGTTAGTTGAAAAAAGTGTCTTACCACTTAATTCTAAAGATAGAGGAAAAAAAAGGAACAGAGTTAATATTGACCCTTGTCAATTCCAGCAATAAATTTTCACACACAAGTACATGAAAAAAAACCCATTATCCATCTCATTTCTAGATGCATTTGCTGTCAAATTTGATTCTTAATGTTAACA
Source organism: Rhinolophus hipposideros (assembly GCF_964194185.1). Classification (NCBI taxonomy): domain Eukaryota; kingdom Metazoa; phylum Chordata; class Mammalia; order Chiroptera; family Rhinolophidae; genus Rhinolophus; species Rhinolophus hipposideros. Next base: position 52,735,625 of record NC_138059.1, read on the forward strand.
ATTATCTATCAAAACTAAATTTATGTTTTTGATCATTGTACACTGTCAATAATGTAATGAAAATAAAAGAGTTTTTAGAAATATTGGAGAGCTGTATGGTCAGATAATTTTTTTGTTACCATTTATATACATAATTTTTGTTTCACAGAAGTAATAGCATGATCAGTTAAATTTTCAAAATAAAAACATATTAGCTTAAAGTACTAGAAAGGAATAAAAAGGAAAAATAAAAATTTAAGGAGAAAAGGGAATTATAAAAAAGTCTAGTTGTTTAAAAAATGATGTTTATATAATTTTAAGTTGGCAATTTTGGCTATCAAATCGCTCAGATATTTAAATTCCATTGCAAACATTTAAATGATGACATAACAGTTAAAATTTTAAATGGCATAAATTTTGCAATTTTTAAAACTTGTAATGAAAAAATCTTAGATTTCTACTTTTAAATGTCAGAGGAGGTGTCTAATTTTCAAAATTATTTTGAGTATACAAGTATATTAAGACTACTGTTTAAGAAGCTGACCAAAGTTTCTAAATGAGGTTACCCATGGAAACCACGTTCAGGTCATTATTACCTTTTACCAATAGTAAAGCTCCAGCCATGCCCCTAATCCTGCCCAATCAGAATCTCAGGCCACATGGTTTAGGAATTTATGGTTTCATAAATCTTTGTGGGTGAGTCAGCTGAGTGGTTGGCTTGCTTTAGCTCTGCTTTATGGCACCAAAGGACATAGCTCCAGCTTGTCCAGACCCTGCAGCAGAACTTCGTTTCTCTAGCTCTCAGAGCTGTGAGCAGCGTCCTCATGCTACCCTCAGATATCAGGAAAGCAGCAGGTGAGGTAGAGAGCAGCCAGTTCTGAAGAGATCTGCACTTGCACTGAGCTCAGTCACTTGCTCATTGTGCAGCCTGACACAAAGCATATACCTTCTGTGGCACCAAAAAGCCTTCTTAGGCTGTTCAGAGGAGGGTGTAGTGCCTCATAGGTAGTGATCTTTTTATAAGAGGCAGTTTCCCCTTACTCGTTTGTAGAAATATAATAACCCCCACATGAACTTGTGGTTGTGCTTTCTCTAAGAATCTTGAATTTGAGGATCTTAAAAACATTGCATCATTTTCTTTTTTGTAAGATTTTTTTATTAAAAAATTTAGCTAACATACAACATTATATCAGTTTCAGGTGTACACCATAGTTGTTCAATATTTACATACCTAAAGAAGTGATCACCATGATAAGTCCAGCAGCTATCTGACACCAAAGTATGCCATCACAATATTATTGACTATATTCACTGTGCTGTATATTACAGCCCCATGACTTACTTGTTTTATACCTGGAAATTTTGACCGCTTATTGCCCTTCAACATTTCCACCTTTAAAAAATTTTTAATTACAGTTGACATTCAGTATTATTTTATATTAATTTAAGGGGTATAGCATGGTGGTTAGACATTTGTATAATTTAAGAAATAATCCCCTGACTAGTCTAGTACCCACCTGACACTACACATAGTTATTACCATATTACTGACTATTTTCCTTGTGCTTTATAACCCCATGACTATTTGTAACTGCCAATT
>NC_138059.1:52737403-52829617 GCF_964194185.1 Rhinolophus hipposideros
ATTTTGGCTGCCTCTCTGTGTTTGTTTCTATGTATTAGGTAGATCTGCTACATTTTCCAGTCTTGCCTAATGGCCTTTTGTAGGTTCCCTATGAGGCCCAGTGGCGTAGTCTCCCTAGTCATCTGTGCTGGGTGCTCCAGGAGTGTCTTTTGTGTTTGTTGTGTGTGCCATACTGTTATAGTTGAGTCTTGGTTGCTATTGGTACATCAGTGGGTGGCATTGACCCTCAGGTTAACAGGTTATGGGGTTTGGCCATGTTCACAGCTTACAGGTTGCTGTCGGGGGAAGGGGGGCTTACCCATGGAGCGGGATTCACCCCAGTGGGCTCTGGTACCTGTTGAGATCACCCTTTGGTGTTCCACTTGTGGGGCTAATTGGGTGGTGCTCTGCTGTGGTCTGAAGCTAACGTCCAAGTATGTTGGTTCTAGGGCCTCTTAGAAGGAACTCCGGTTTAGGCCCATGTCAGCCACTGCCTATGACTGGCCGGGGACTAGCTGGTAGGAGCTACAACACAATCCATTGTTGCTTGCTTTCTGTGCTGTACCTGGAGGCATGTGGGAAATACCGTGCTGCGAACCAAGGATAGCTCCACTAGTACCAGGACTGGAGTAGCTCTGCAAAAAGCCAGGACACTCTGCCAGCTGCCAGCTTCTGGTTCCCATTAGGTTCAGCGACTGATAAAGCCTTGTGCGGTATAGAAGTTGGGTGAGGTGGGGTCTCAGTTAGTCATCATGGTGGAGCTTACCAGACCATTTCAGATTGAGATTTGGCCATGGACTTCAGGGGAGGGCCCAACACAGGAAATATGGTGCCCACCTGCCTGCTGTACTGGTAGAGGACCCCCACACAGGGAAAATGGCAATAGTTTCTCCAGTCCTTGCTCTGAGACCACACAACTCAGTTTCTCCCCGTATGTCTTCGTTGCCCCCCAAGTCAGTGTCCCTGCGCTGGAACCCAGGGTGAATGCCTGCCAGTGAATAAGTCTGTGTGCAGACCCTGTAAGAGGACATCTGTGTTTCTTGCAGCTTTCTGTCCCAACCAGACGGTGGGAATCCCTACTGTTTTTCACAGCCAGATGTAGTGGGGACTCTTTTCCAGGCACCAGTACTCCAGGCTGGGGAGCTTGGGGTGGGGCTGAAGTCCATTGCTCCTCTGGGGAAAACTTCTGTGGCTGAGATATCCCTCCTGATTTTCAACCATTACAAGGAGGTGTGGGGCCAGCCCGTTTTGTGTCTCCACTCCTCCTACTAGTCTCAGTGTGGCTTCTTTATATCCTTAGTTAAAAACTTCTGTTCAGCTAGACTTCAGATAGTTCTCCAGGTTGATTATTTTATAATTTAGGTGTAATTTTGATGTGTTCACAGGATGAGGCAATCACAGCATTCACCTACTCTACCAATCTCGGATCTCATCTTGCCTTATTTTCTTACAACCTTAAAAACTCAATCAGATTATGGGTTTGAAAAGCCAATATAATATGAGGATCCATACATGATTTATTTTAGTAATGTAAGTGCTGGGAAACATTAAGAAACAATTTGTTTTATTTAAAAAAAGAAACAAAAATAACTGTGTTAATATGTAGATTTATACTAAAAAGACAAGAATGAATTAGAAAGAGGGAGAATGAGTTAGAAATCTTTAAGAAATCATAAAATGGAAGGAAAGAAGCAGAAGCATGGCCCTCTCTTTCTTTGGTGCTTCCCAGGCATGCACACAATGGATGTTATGTATTGGACAGTAGAAGAGCTGGTGCAGAGTATCTCTAAAGTAAGATCAAAGTAAGACTTCCAGGATGCTTCATCTACAGCCATTCCTGGTATGACTAATGGCACTGATGCTTTTGGGTAATAAACTTTAAAGCTGCCACACTCGTGATGATTCAGTTCAATCATTGTCTTATTCACTTTCATATGTTTATAATCTAATGTTCTTTTGCTTTGTCACTCTTTTAATGGGGTGTATCCATATACCTTCATATAAGGTAATACATTGCTAGTATATTAATAACATTTAGTAAAAAGTGTCCTCAGCAACAACAATTGTTAATGAGCTTTTTGCAGAAAAAGGATTTTTGTTACTTTATGGACGAATGGTATTCATTTTGTGATAATTTTAATGTAATTAAAAGAATGGGTAAAATAAGCTCCTTATGAGATTTATATTTTAAACTTTCAAATGGAATATGTCCAACACCAAAACACTGGTTTTAGCAAAATTTTGAAAACTTAAGATTTATGACTTACACCACTAATTAAAAGTACAGTGAGAATTTTTCACTATAGTGTTGCCTAACTTTATGGTGGTCTTAACAATCCTGAGACTATCAGAAAAAATAAATGCCCAACCTAAAAGTATCTACTCTGGCCAAAAAAGTGCTTTTTTGTGTGTTTCTTTGTTTGTTTGTTGCCATTGATCCCAATATAGCAACCAAAATGTAAAGAGTAAAAATTCCCTTTATGTGATCTTAGGTTATATTCTCTGTCTCTATACGTTTCCTCAGTGGTCTCCTCAGCCCTGTTCATCCCATGAACTGTGTCACCCAGGAAGGAATTGTACTTGTATCAGGGTTTCTTTTATGTGTGACATTTTTGTCAACCCCATTACACTTTGAGTTTTGTCATAGCAAGTATCATTATTATTATCTTGTCATCCCCCATCCTTACTCCTTTCTCTATTGCTTCCTCCATTCTCCTCAAACACAAATTCACCCCACCCAGTGCACACACACACACACACACACACACACGTACACACACAGTCTCTTGCCTCTATGGAATGCTTAGTATTTGGGAACTTAATCCCTGCTCGTCTTCTCATAAGGTGAAGCCACACAAGAAAAGAAAACTTGGTAGAGGAAGAAGAAGAGGAGGGAAAGAACAAATCAATTTTACATCAGCAATGTGATTAGATTGAAGCAAACCAGTGGGTCAATCTTGGGGTTTACATCCAAACTCCACCCCCATCCTGCTCAGGCCCCAGGTTCCTCTAGCTCTCTGTCTTCTTTAACTCCCCCGATGAAAACTGCTTTGGAAAAAGACTTCATAAATGTACTCTTCCTGTTGCCTTCCCTTTTTACCAGAATGGTGGAAGCCTATAGTTTATAGAGGTCCTCTAGTCTAACTTGTTTTTTAGTTCAAGAACTTTAAGTTCATGGAACTACATCAGTTTCACTATGACACACATAGTTGTAGAGATATGATGAAAATTCCTCATATTCAGTTTTTTCCCCAATACACCTCTTAACCACTCAAAAAAATTTCCTAAAGGAGAGAATTTCTAATTATGCTAGTTTAGAATGATTAAGTGGAGCAAAGCTGCTTGCTGCTATGTTTTGTTTTGTTTCATGAAAGGAATCTTAAAACCCTACCATGTGGGGACCCCTCACTCCATCCCCCCACGAGCCTGGCTGATATATGAGTAGAATGCTTTTTTTTTATCAATTCCCAGCTAATAGGTAACATGATCATTCTGGTGGACATCACAGGTTGGATGTAGAAATGAAGAGAAGAAGGAAGTTTTGCCTTATTCGTAGTCTGTAACCTGGCACTGTGACTGGTTTTCTTATTTTCTTTTTTCTTTTAATCTCATGTTTTAAATTAATATCTTCCAAAAAGATCCACCCTTGGCTCACAGGAAGCCAAGTTTCTAGTCAATGCACTGCAGTAACCAGTGGGTAAACTCTGGAAAGTCAATTCGCTCCACTAAATTTCAACTTTAACATTACCCAGTTCTATAAAGTGAATGTGCCCGATCATGATCCTTATTATAAATAGCTTATCAGCTAAACTTCCTTTCACTTAGAGTATTTTTAATTTGGGGAAAAGTGGCAGAAAAAGAGATAGAGAGCATTGTTCATGTGTGTTTGTCATCTTTTACCGCCCCCCTCCCCCACCCCTAGCGCTTCCAAGGTGCAGGCACTGTGTTCAGTGCTTTTCATGTATTTACACACTTGGTCCAAAAACTACCTTTTAGGCATTGCCATCACCATTTCCATTTAACAGACAAGTGGGCTGAGCGCAGAGACATCAGCTGATCTGCTAGTCATTGAGGGTCTCATGCTAGCTAGTGGCACATCTGGAATTTGAGCCCAGGTAGTTGGACTCCGAGACCATGCTCCTAAAATCTACCTTGTGAAGCCTCTACCTGAACCTATTAAAAGATCCTTTTAGAGCTAATTTTGCGGGAAGGGTGGGGTGAAGGACAGCAATCCTGATTGCAGAATTTGCAAAGTTCTTTCATGTACCTGCTATGATGTGCTCAGCAGACATGCTGATAGGGAAGCCAGGTTTATCTCAAGGTCCAAGTGTGGCCCAAAGTCCCACATATGGCTCTGAGGGTGATCTGGGCTGAACTACGTGGTGTGTGTTGATGAACACAGCTGCTGCTTCTGCTCTGCAGGTCAGGAGGCATCCCTCTTGTCTTTACCTCACAACACACAACCCTCCCAGTGGTGCCCATCAGCCACAGTGGACCCCTTTCCAGAGAGCCTATGAGTGGGTTGGGTTCCTGCTAGCCCTCCCAAGTAAAATTTAAATGGCAGGACCAGTACTAGAACCCATGTCTTTTTCTAATTTTAAGTCCACATTTCTTTCTCTAGACATGAGTCTAAGTGTTTTTGGTGCAAGAATATAAAATCTTTGGTAGCACTTGTTTTTTGCAGAACTGTTTATGGAAAGATCCAATGACTGAGCCAAAAGTTGAACAATGAACTGATATTGGAGGACAGGCCAAGAAATACAGTTATCATCTGTTTTGAAGTCTTGTGTCTTCACCCCTTCTGTTCTTTTGTTGTGATCTTATAGCTACCATTTCTCTTCTTTGACAAATCTGGTACATATAGGTGTGATCAAAATTAACTAACGTGGTGAATTTAAATCACTCTCTATGACAATCTTCATAGCTTTTGCATATTTTTCATCTCTCTCCCATGAATGATATGACAGATTTATAAGTAATTATAACAAGAAGAAAAACTGAAAATTCTTGAGGGATTCAAATTGGTTTCTTAACTTACTAATTGATCAGAGACAACTTCCTTAGAAGGTGGTCTTAAAACATCCAAACATCATTCACAGTATGTCTACATTTATTTATTCTAAAGCTTTAAGTATATCTATTTTGTTATTTATATATATTTATTTCAAAGAAGAGAAGAATTTGATTGTTCCCCCATATTTGATTTGGGATTAAAGATTAGTTAATGAGGTTCATTAAGCCAAGTACTTTGTCCAAATGAACATTGCACAGATCAAGGTTTTATTTCATAGATCAAGATTTGGTATATAGCCCTTTTGACAGGTGCCTACCAGGAATGTCCCAGGATGGGAAAGGAGTATTAATACTTCCCACCCAAGTTGGCTCTTTACCACACAGTATGTTACTATATTAATTTCAAGTTTTTAAATAACTCTGTCTGTCTTTTAATTACTACTAAAACATTTTATTGGATAATTCCATGTGAAAGAATTTAGACGTCTGTTTTCTATCTTCAATAGAGTTTGTGCTAGTGTGTCAATTATATCTCAACAAAGCTGGAAGAAAAAAGTTTGTGCTTCCTCTTCCACTGAGGTCCAATAATACCATGTACAGTTGTGCCTGAAGTATATCATACTCAATCAAATATTAACCTATTGGTTTTAGTTATAGACTAGGAAAGATAGTTCTCCACAACTACCCCTAGTTGTTTTGGCTTTCAAAATTCAGAGGCTAATCTAGACACTCTTCACGTAATTCAAACAGAAGGAAATCTCATTGAAGCAACATTCTGTAGGGGTAGTGTGTTCCTAGTTCTTCTCCATTCTGAGCAAATAGTCTTTTGATCAAATTGTTTGATCAGTTCTTGTATCAACATATATCAATAGCTTAAGTAATATTCTTATTAAAGAGGATTGAAATATTAAAATATACTTTGCTGAAAATGATTACACTGCAGGATAAGAATAATTTGTTATGTATTATACATTAAGTAAATATAAACATACATACAGAAAAATAGGGAATATCCAATAAACTTTGGGTAGGAAATTTCTAGTTCTTTCTCAGTAGAAATTGAAAACTTTCTCAAGTTTTGCTGATTTTTTTTTCTCCTGTGCGTTTTACCCAATTCTTGATCCCAAAGTCTGAGTTGAGATTTATCAAAGACCCTGACATATCATTTTCTTATGTCAGGATCTTTACTATGAGGAGAAAGTTCTTTATGCCTGTATCTTTTAGGTAGTCATTGTCAGTTGATTCCTACTGAGATTTGTTCTTTTCATATTACTCTACACACCGCTGGCTGTCTGTCCTGCATATCACCCTGGAAGGCCTGCTGTCTGCTTGTTTGGCTTCACTGTTCTCACTAATCCAAGTCCTCTTTAAGTGGCTGTCAGTCTTATGTATCCTCAGATGTAAACTCTGTCTTTTGTGACATTGTGTGTTCTACAAGATGTGGCAATGAAAGGACATTTATACACATTTTGGTGGAGTCGCTTCCTATAGAGGTCCAAATTGATTAAAGTTTATCCATCTCTACAATTCCTACTTTTCACTCAATAGTGAAATAAAGCCAGGAGAAGATTTCCCGTGTAACAGTGTCAAACATTTTTTCTGGCTACAGGGTCTTTGTTGGTGCAGGCTACCATTACACATTTATTTGCTGAGTCGCTAAACAAAGTTGAATCAATAAAAGTTTATTATTACTACAGGGTCTGCTCAGACAAAATAAAACAGAAAATTAAGTAACTAAAATATAATTCAAATTTTTTAAAAGTTCTCGTATGCATATTGTAAATAAAAATGCCATACTGCAAATATGTTGAGGGCAGTATTGTTTCTAAGGTTATCCAAAGCAATGAGGCTATGTTAACTTCATAATTTTCACAATATTTAATATAGTTCCTTGTACTTAAAGGTAATTAATAAATGCTTACTTAATAGAACATTTTATTTATGTTTCCTATAGAATACTTAAATCAATACCTTGACTATAGTAAGTATTTGATATATGTTGGTAAAGAATAAGTAAATGGATAAAAATGTAATTTGTCCTGAATGACCAGTTATCATTTATTATTCTCACACAAGCACATAGATATCACCAAAATTGAGGTGTGATGGTTTTTCATTTTAAAACACCTTCATATCATTTAGGCAATTCCCTCATTCTCATTGAACTTGAGGTTTTGCATGTCTGTAATTACCATAGTAATCTGTAGTGTAATTCTCAGGTCAGGAGAATGAAGTGAGCATGAAACCAGAGAGCAACCAGGTCCGGGGTTTGTGCTGTCTGCGCCGCTCAGCCAATAGACCGACACAGGAGTTGGGCTATTGAAAATAAGCATTTATTGTCAGAGTACCAGAGACCTGCAAAGGCAGCAGGTTAACACCTTTAAACACTGCCTTAACATTCTTAGACCAGCTTGGGGTATTTAAGGGAAAATCTGGACATTCTGCCAGAGGCTATGTGACTCCATCAGAGGCTATGTGATGGTTTGGGGGTCTGCATGGAGCCTTCCCTCTGGCAACATGGCTCTCCAGTGTTGTCAGCAACCCAGGAACAATGATGGGAGTAGATTGTCATTAATAAGCATAGGGGTATAAGTTTCAGGGTAATTTTCTAAAGCAGGGAACTGTGACAGGGGACATTCTGAGTTCAAGCCACCGGGGGACCATCTATTACTAAGCTATATCAAGGAAAGATAAGTCTGGAGACATGGTGAGGCTTCTACTAAGGGGGTTCCAACCAGGCCCTGCTTCAAGTAGGTTTGCACTGATGCTGAAGTTCCCTACTTCTTTGCGGGTAATTGGATGGAGGAGTAAGGAGAACAGAAGTTACCCTTCCATTTCAATTTCTAGAGGCAGTTTATGCTTACATCTGGAACTGGTGGCAAGCACAACATTATTTATTGAATAAATTACCTATCATGATGTCAGGGTGAATTTTGGTTTATAAAATGTATGTTTCAGAACTGCATACAAAAGAAGAAAACAGACCAGTAGTTATTCCTCTAGGCTGTGTTTCTTTAGCAACATAGGATAGTAAAATGTGATTCTGCTGCCAGTTAATATTTTCTATATTGCGAATTCTAACATCTTTATCATATGCCTCTTAAACTGACTCTGGTTTAGAGCATGATATAAAAACAATTCCTAAAGCCTAGGCCAAGGTTATTTATTTTCCTTTTATCATTCATTCAACTGGTGAAGAGTATTCCATCAACATGGGATAGGTCAAAACTCCTCATTCATCTCCCACTACATTAAAGGGAACCCCTTGGGGCTTATTATTGTCATAACTTGCCACAAAATTTATACACCACATAATTTAATCTGCTACAATGAAGTTCCTCAGGTGCATATAACATAATAAAGCTTGGATTAAACAGTTCAGAATTATTTCAATCATAAATTTTTGTGCAATAATAAAACAGAAAACTCCCTAATTTATTATATAATATTAATACTAGACAAGCTCAGTATGAAAAATAATTACTAACCAGTCTTATTTATGATACAGATGTAAAATAACCATACAAAATAGTAGCCAACTGAATCCAACCATGATCAAACTGGATTCATCTTAAGAATGCAAGAATAATTTATTATTAGAAAATGTACAAATGTAATTCACTGTGATAATAAAGAGTCTAAAAACTACATAATCATCTTACTAGATGCATTAAAAATTATAAAATTTAACACTTAATCATAATTTAAAAACATAAAGTCTTAAAAACTAGGATAAGAAGATTTTCCCTCAAATTGGTAAAGACTATCTACCAAAAACTTATAACAAACATTATTTTTTTCTAGTGAGATGTTAGTATTTCCTTTAAAATCAAGAACAAGATCAAAATGCCCACAAATGGTCATTTTATTCAGGATTCTTTCTGAAATATTGACTGATGCAATAAAGCAAGGAAAATAATTATGACAATTGAAGAGGAAGAAACCAAATTGTTTTCTTGCAAATGTCATGATTATCTACAATGCAAACTATCCTCCCCAGCTCCCTAAAAAATTACTATTTACAGTAGCATCTAAACACATAAACTACTAAAGAAAAACATGTATGACAGAAAGAAGCAAGACCTTTGTAGAAAATTTTGATAAATTGTTGGAAGTTTTTTAAGGAGGAACTAATTAAGTAGAGCTATATACCACTGTTCATGGATAGGAAGATTAAAAATCATGCATTATCAATTAACTAAAAATTAATCTCTACATATTGATCAAGGAAAATCAAATCCAAGTCTATAGAGTACTTTCATAGGAATTTAACAAAGTGATTCTAAAATATGTATAGAAGGGCATAGGGGCAAGCATAGCCAAAACTCTCTTGAAGAAGTAATTAAGGTGGCACATATTCTACATGATATCAAGACTTACAATAAAGCTATAATATTCAGGAAAGTGTAGAATAGTCTATTCTAGACTATGGAGCAGAATTGAGACCCCAGAACTAGACTTATGTATTTGTGGTCACTTGATTATGATATAGGTAGAATAACTGGAGAGAACTAACTATTCAATAAATGGTGCTGAGTTGAATGTTTATTAATATGAAAAAGGTGAAGTTGGATCATACTTCCCACCATACAAAAAATAAATTCTACATGGATTAAAGAGTTAAATATTTAAGGCAATACTTTTAGAAATCTATATAGAGGAATATTGTTATGAACCCAGGATAGGGAAAGGTATTTTTAAATAAGGCGATAAAAAGTGTTAGCGAAAAACATTTGATGAGTCCAATAACATTAAAATTAAAAATATCTGCTAGTAAAATTACCATAAAGATAATGGAAGAACAAGCCTCAATCTGGAATAAGATATGTCCCATACATATAAACAAGAAAGTATTAGAATTACAAATAAATAATATTTTTAAGACAGTTCAAAAGAACCATACACAAAAGATATGGACAGTCCTTTCGCAGAATAGGTAAATGTATGGCTAATAAGCATATGAGAAATCCAGATTAAAACTACAGAATGATACCATTTTGTATCCTCTAGATTGGCAAAACTTAAGAAATCTGATAATACCAAAAACTAGAGGAGATTTGAAGCCATAAGATCTGCTTTAGATATCTATCTATCTAAAGCCATAAGATCTACATACTGGGAGTGTAAATTGGTACCACCATATTAGAAAATAATTTGGCATCATCTTGTAATACTGAACACATGAATAGTCTCTGACCTAGCCATTTCTTTCCTGAATCTATAACCTGGAAATACCCTTGCACTATGTGGTATATTCAAATGGTGGAATATTACTCAGAAATAAAACTGAATCATCTGTAACTATAAACGGATGAGTTGTAGATACAAGCCAGATATATAAGTCTATATAGGTACAATACTGTTTTTTTTTTATATAGATCAAAAGTACACAGGGCAAAACCAGGATGGATGGATGGATGGATGGATGGATGGATGGATGGATGGATGGATGGATGGTAGATAGATGATAGATAGACAGATAGATAGATAGATAGATAGATAGATAGATAGATAGATAGAGGAGATAGATAGATATCTAAATATAGGTAATATAGTCTCAGAAGACTGTTTGCAAAGACAATGAAATCATAAACACAATTTTTAGGATAGTGGTTACCTCTGGTGGGAAGAAAGTGATGGCAGCAGAAATAAACACACGAGAATATCTATTCAGTATTTGAATGACAAAAACAATTGAAAATCATAATCGATGATCTTTTCTAACTATTCCCGTGCCTCTCTCCCTTCATTTTTCCTAGATATTTTCAAAGTTTTCTCTCTCAAAAGGTAGTAGGAGATGGAGAACGGGGCCTATGGGTCAGCACTCAACAAACATTCTTATTTACACCTCACAAGAACCAGTAAGCTACATATTACATTACTTACTCTAGAGATAAGAAAACTAAAGCAAAGAAAGTATAATTATCTGCACAATGTCACATTGCTCTAAATTGGTAGAGCTAAGTTCTGAATTCACAGTTGTGTTATGAAAATCCATTTTTGTGACAAGTGATTCAATTATGTCATGTGATATGTGGTTATTACCCTTTAAAACCAAATGACATTTTCCCTAGGAAGACGAGGACTGTCAGTTTGCTTTTATCAAGAAACTAAACTCTTCATGAAACATAGTATGAGGTAAAATAATCTAAAATTTAGGTGGGAGTTGTCCATCTAGCAGAAGAATCTGAGACACCATCTCATATGTATTTTTTCTGTATAGATTTTGAGTGATTCAAATGAACAAAAATCACCACCAAAATTAAAATTAAAGGGTAAAAACTGCTGTCAAAATTACTGCAACCAATCTCTTTGAAATGGCAAATAGACATATGAAAAAATGCTCAACATCGCTAATCATCAGAGAAATGCAAATGAAAACCACAATGAGATATCACCTCACCCCAGTCAGAATGGCTTTCATCAACAAGACAAATAGTAACAAGTGTTGGAGAGGCTGTGGAGAAAAAGGAACCCTCATACACTGTTGGTGGGAATGCAGACTGGTGCAGCCGCTATGGAAGGCAGTATGGAGGTTCCTCAAGAAATTACGAAGACAAGTACCATATGATCTCACTTATATGCGGAATCTAAAGAAAAGAATATGTGAATGAACTAATCAGAGACAGTTTTGAGGACACAAAGAAAAAACCGAGAGTTGTTAGATGGGCAGGGGCGGGGGGGGGGCGGTTGGGGATAAGGGGAAAGGTGAAGGGATTAGGAAGCAGCTGGTAACTACAAGATGGCCTCAGGGTTTTCTGAAAATTAATTTGGGGAACTTATTCAATAATGTTGTAAAGATTCTGTTGGGTATCCGATAGACATGCGTCCTATTTGGGAGACCACCTCAGAGATAATGTGGATGCCTTATCATGGCATTGTACACCAGAAGCTAAACATTAATGAATGCCAACTATAATTTTATATATATAATGTGATGGCTGGGTGTGAGATCGGAGGGATAATGGATAGTGGGAGGGGGGTTCACAGTGTGAGGGATATAAATGATGAACGTCTAAGTATTACCTTGTCTTGTACACCTGAAACTAATAAAAAAAAAAAGAAATTACGAGTAGAATTACTATATGACCCAGCAATCGTTCTCCTGGGTATCTACCCAAAAAATCTGAAAACATTTCTCTATAAAGACACGTGTACTCCAATGTTCATTGCAGCTTTGTTTACGGTGGCCAAGACATGGAAACAACCAAAATGTCCTTCCATAGATGAATGGATAAAGAAGTTGTGGTATGTATACACAATGGAATACTATTCGGCGTTAAGGAAAGATGAAATAGGACCATTTGTGACAACATGAATGGATCTTGAGAGTATAATGCTAAGCGAAATAAGTCAGACAGAAAAAGCAGAGAACGCGATGATTTCACTGATATGTGGTATATAAACCAAAAACAACAAAGGAACAAGATTAACAAATGAGAAAGAAAAACTCATAGATACAGACAATAATTTAGTGGTTACGAGAGGGTAAGGGGTGGGGGATGGGTGATGAGGGTAAGCGGAATCAAATATATGGTGATGGAAGGAGAATTGACTCTGGGTGGTGAACACACAATGGGATTTATAGATGATGTAATACAGAATTGTACACCTGAAATCTATGTAAATTTACTAACAATTGTCACCCCAATAAATTTAATTAATAAAAAATGAATAGGAATACTTTACATCTCTTTTGAAACCTGATTTTAAAAATAGTTCCAACATTTGTGGGTCTATTGATCTTATTTGTCTTCATGATATAAATCTTCCTATGGAACATTTCAGTTTTGAGTGACACGGTACCTTTGTAGCAAGTTACAATATTCTTTGAATTAGGCATACATTCAAACAAGCAAAGATAATGATGCCACAATTTTCAAGATGTTGTTAAATTTCTGTAAAAAGGAGCATTTCTCTTATCTGCTCAGAATCATTACTTGGTTTATTGAGGAGACTGTTAGCATTCTGCAGGAATTGTTCTCACAGCTGAGACACTAGCTATGAACAGTAGGCATTGGAACAGTAGGCATTCCAAACACCTCCAGGTTCAGAAATATACATAGTAGTCTTAAAGACAGTAAGATCCACCAATACCACATTCTAGAAGCCGTCTTTTTTTCTTTATATCTTATTCTGGCACGACCCCTTAAGGGAAGTCATGTCTCTCTTGCTAGAGTTTGGACTTCTGTATGATATTTCCCAAGCAATCAGGTGCTCAGTTCTCATCATCTCTAAATAATTACAGGAAATGAAAGAAATGTCTAAAGTACCTGTCAAAAGCATTGTGTTTGCCAGGCCCTTAAATAGTAAATGATAGCTGATTCATTCATAGTCCTGCCATGGATATTTGTTCCTTCTCCATTCAGAATAGCTCTTCCCACTTTACTGTGGATGTTTGTAGTTCATGCTGAGAGTAGCAATTCATTCTTGGCAAACGCTCCCTGATGGCTTGGATTACACAGCTCCAGTCTAACTGGGCTCTGCGGTGAACATGGCAGGCTTAGAGGAGTGTTGAAAGTGGGCCTTAGTGGTTTTCAGTCTGCTCAAGCTTTCTTAAAATTGATCTGCTTACCAAGGGTATCTGAAAACTAAAAGATCGCAGTTTTTTTGGCTGGACTCTGAAAAGGATGAGTACGTGTCTCTGCATAATGAATGATACTCTCTGTTTAGTCAATTTCTGATAAATCAGGAAGATACCCAGACCCCAGGCCTTGTAAACCAACAGCCCTTTCTCAGAAACTAAACCTAAGGCTTATAGGCATATAAGCTATTCCATAAACTTTGTCATTCTTATAACTTTTACTATTCCTTTGCTTTGGTGACTAGGGCATAGAAATAAAATTAAAAAGGAACTTCTAATTCTTCTCTTTCCTTAAAGCTCCCATAGATCAGGAAAATATATATATAATAAATGGACTATATGTGCACACACAAATTTATATAAATTTATATATATTATATATAATGGACTATACACGCACACATAAATTTATATAAATTTGTGTGTGCATGTATAGTCCATTTATTATATATATTTCCTGTTCTATGGGAGCTTTAAGGAAAGAGAAGAATTAGAAGTTCCCTTTTCATTTCTCTTATTCATTTTTTTTGAAAAATTGAGAAGTTTTTATTAAAGTCAAGAGGTAGGAAACTAATGGCAGTTTCTCAGGGAGATGGCTGCCCCATACTCTAGACTAACTTTTTCTTATATAGAAATGGGTAGGTAAATATTCTTACAGAAGGAGATATGACATCCCTCTGAGGTCCTTTGATTGACGTATGTTGATTATATAACCAGTCTCTTTCTGTGCATGCTCTTACCCATAACGCATACAGAAAAGCCCATTGCGGGGTGGGCAAGCCTTTATTTTAATTGTATTATAATGGGGCTAGAGTTAAGTAATGGAAAGGTTTTAGCAGTTTGTGCATGTGTGAGGAACCAGTTAGAACAAGTTTGGTCTTTTATCTCCTCTTTTTAGAAGTGTTTGGACACCTTAGATTTATTTGTAGAGGATGAGCCTGGCCAGTTTCTGGGGAAGGTATGTAGGCCTGGGCAGTCCCCCTTCAGGCTCACTTTTTTTTTTTAAATAAAGTCCCCTTTACTTTTTTATTTTATTTTGTTTAAGATTTTATTGGGGAAGGGAAACAGGACTTTATTGGGGAACAGTGTGTACTTCCAGGACCTTTTTTTCCAAGTCAGGTTGTTGTCCTTTCAGTCTTAGTTAGGGAGGGCTCAGCTCAGCTCCAGGTCCAGTTGCCGTTTCTACTTGCAGAGGGCACAGCCCACCAACCCTTGGGGGAATCGAACTGGCAACCTTGTGGTTGAGAGGACGCACTCCAACCAGCTGAGCCATCCAGGAGCTCAGTGGCAGCTCAACTCAAGGTGCCGTGTTCAATCTTAGTTGCAGGGGGCAGAGCCCACCATCCCTTGCGGGACTTGAGGAATCGAACTGGCAACCTTGTAGTTGAGAGCCCACTGGCCCATGTGGGAATCGAACTGGCAGCCTTTGGAGTTAGGAGCATGGAGCTCTAACCGCCTGAGCCACTGGGCCGGCCCCAGGCTCACTTTTGTTAACTCCTTTTTTACCTCATTATTCACCACTTTTAAGTGTCAGTTCTGTGGTATTACATTTACATTGTTTTGCAACCATCACCACCATCCACCTCCTGAGCTTGATGACGTGACCCAAGAAGGCCCGTGTAGGACCTGGGGAACAACACTCCTCACGCAATGGGGAGAGGTATCCATTCACTCTCCTACCTCTCTGTGAGCCAGCCATACCCCAGGGCATGGACACTGGAGGGCATGTAGTAGAGTGTTGTGGTGCCCCAGGCTTTCCCAGCTTTGGGAGCCCCAGGGCCTGACCCGCAGGAGGTCACAGCGAATGAACAGGGCTCCTTCATGAGGGACAGGGAGGCAGCCCTGTTGCAAGTGGCCCTGAGGGTGGTAGTGTCGGCCACGAAGCTCAGGGCAAAGGGCTTGAGAGGGGATGGCCTTTGACCACATGGGGTGACCAGACAAAACTGGGCTTCTTACGGTGTCCTGACTCATGCAGATAAGATGTCACATGGTGAGATTCGAGTTATGACCTCACTATACATAGACTGGGAACTCAAGGACAAGCAACTCATGCAAATGACATGGTGGCCTAGGATGCCTCAGCCAGGAATGGGAACCCATGGTCACACTGGTGACAGGGAACAAATATAACTTGTGAGTTGCATGGGTTTTCCATGTTAGAATGAGGGCAAGAGAGGCTGAACCTGTTACATAACAAGAGTTTTCCCCTCTCGATTTTCTTTTCTTTTCTTCTTCTTCTTTTTTTAAAATTAGTTTCAGGTATACAAAACAATGTAATAGACATTTCACCCCTCACAAAGTGATAACCCCCTCCCCCAATCTATTGTTCTTCTGACATCGTATATATCTATTACAATTCCATTGATTTTACTCCATGTCCTGTGACTATATATATATTAAATTATAGTTTACATATATTATTATTCAGTTCAGTTTCAGGTGTACAGTGCAATGGTCAGGCAGCTACACTGTCCATGAAGTGGTTTCCCTAATAAGACATATGCCTGTCGGACACCCTACAAAATCTTTACAACATTATTGATTATATTCCCCAACCTGTCTTTCATATCGCTGTGGCAATATTGTAGTTACCAATTTGTGCTTTCTAATGCTCTCCCCTTCTCTCTCATCCCCACCTCCCTCCCATCCAGCAACCATCAGTTTTTCCTCTATATCTCAGAGACTATTTCTGATTACTTTGCTCATTTATTTAGATCTTTAGATTCCACATATAAGTGAGATCATATGGTATTTGTCTTTCTCTGACTGACTTCACTTAGCACAATGTTCTCTGGGTCCACCCACATCATTGCAAATGGTAAGATTTCATTCTTCTTTATAGCTGAGTAATACTCCATTGTATAAATGTACCAGTTTCTTAATCCAGTTGTCTACCGATGGGCATTTCATTTGTTTCCAAGTTTTGGCTATTGTGAATAGCGCTGCAGTAAACATAAGGGTGCATATATTTTTTTGAATTAGCGTCTTGGATTTCTCTGGATAGATAACTAAGAGTGGAATTGCTGGGTCATAAGGTGGTTCCATTTCCAGTTTTTTGAGATATCTCCATACTGATATCTATAGTGGCTACACTGATCTGCGATCCCACCAACAGTGCACAAGGGATCCCTTTTCTCCACAACCTGGCCAGCACTTGTTTGTTGATTTATTGATGATAGCCATTTTGACTACAGTGAGGTGGTATCTCACTGTGGTTTTTATTTGCGTTTCTCTAATGATTAGTGAGGTTGTGCATTTTTTTCATGTCTGTTGCGCATCTGTATATCCTCTTTAGAGAAATGTCTCTTCATGTCCTCTGCCAATTTTTTAATTGGTTTATTTGTTTTTTTTGGGTGTTGAGTTGAATGTTTTCTAAATTTGGAATATTAACCACTTATCAGATGTATTATTGATAAATATCTCCTCCCATTCAGTAGGCTGCCTTTTTGTTTTCTTGATGGTTTCCTTTGCTGTGAACAAACTTTTCAGTTAGATGTAATTCCGTATCTTTATTTTTTCTTTTAATCCCCTTGTTCAAGGAGATATATCAGTAAAAATATTACTCAGGGTAATGTCCGCAAATTTACTCCCAATATTTTTTTTCAGAGTTTTATGATTTCAGGTCTCACATTTAAGCCTTTAGTCCAGTTTGAATTTGTTCTCATATATGGCATAAGGAGGTGATCCAGTTTCATTTTCTTGCATGTGTCAGTCCAGTTTTCCCAGCACCATTTATTAAATAGACTGTCTTTACCCCAATGTAAATTCTTGTTTCTATTGTCATAGATTAAATAGCCATATAGGAATGGATTTATTTCTGGGCTTTCTATTCTGTTCCATTGATCTATGTGTCTGTTTTTATGCCAGTGCTATGCTTTTTTGATTATCATAGTCTTGTAGTATGATTTGATGTCAGGTGCGTGATACCTTCCACTTTGTTCTTATTTCTCAAGGTTGCCGTGACTATTTGGGATCTTTTATTGTTCCATATAAATTTTAGGATTGTATGTTCTATTTCGGAGAAAAATGTCATTGGTAGTTTGATAGGAATTGCGTTGAATCTATATATTGCCTTAGGTAGTATGGACGTTTTAACTTTATTGATTCTTCCTATCCATGAACATGGTATGTGTTTCCATTTATTTGTATCTTCTTTGATTTCTCTCTTCAGTGTCTTATAATTTTCTGAGTACTGGTCTTTCATTTCTTTGGTTAAATTTATTCCTAAGTATTTTATTGTATTCAAAGCAATTGTAAATGGGATTGTTTTCTTGATTTCTCCTTTTGAGAGTTTATTATTGCCGTATACAAATGCAACAAAGTTCTGAATATTTTGTATCCTGCTATTTAACTTAATTCATTTATCAGTTCTAATAGTTTTTGGTGGAGTCTTTGGGGTTCTCTATAGATAGTATCATGTCATCTGAATATAATGACAATTTTTCTTCCTCCTTTCCAATTTGGATGCCTTTTATTTCTTTTTCTTGTCTGATTGCTGTGGCTAGAACTTCCAAAACTATGTTAAGTAAAGTGGTGAAAGTGGGCAAAGTTGTCTTGCTCCTGATCTTAAGGGGAAAGGTTTTAGCCTTTCCCTGTTGACTATGATGTTAGCTGTGAATTTATCATATATGGCCTTTATTATGTTGAGATATGATCCCTCCGTTCCCACTTTGCTAAGAGTTTTTACCATAAATGGCTGCTGTATTTTGTCAAATGCTTTTTCTGCATCTATTGATATGACCATATGATTTTTATTTTTCATTTGGTTAATCTGGTGTATCACGTTAATTGATTTGCAGATATTGAACCAACCTGCCATACCAGGAATGAATCCCACTTGATTGTGGTGTATGATTTTTTTTAATGTATTGCTGAATCCAGTTTGCTAGTATTTTGTTGAAAATTTTTGCATCTCTCTTCATTAGGGATATTGGCCTGTAATTTTCTTTTTTTTGGAATGTCTTTGTTTGGTTTTGGGATCAGAGTAATAGTGGCCTTTTAAAATGTGCTTGGGAACCTTACCTCCTTCTGGATTTTTTTGAATAGTTTGAGGAAAACATGTGTTAATCTTTTTTGAATGTTTTCTAAAATTTACCTGTGAAGCCATCTAGTCCAGGACTTTTATTTGTTGGGTTGATTACTGATTCAATTTCTTTGGTAGTGATCGGTCTCTTCAGAGCTTGTGTTTCTTCTTGATTTAATCTTGGAAGATTGTATATTTCTAGAAATTTATCCATTTCTTCCAGATTGTCTAATTTGTTGGCATATAGTTGCTCGTAGTATTTTCTTAAACTTTTCTGTATTTCTGTGTTATCTGTTGTCACTTCTCCTCTTTCATTTCTGATTTTACTAATTTGGGTCCTCTCTCTCTTTTTCTTGATGAGTCTGGCTAAGGGTTTATCGATTTTTTTTTTTTAATCTTTTCGAAAAACCGGATCTTGGTCACTGATCTTTTGTGGTTTTTTTTTTTTTTTTTTTTTTTGGTTTCTATTTCATTTATTTCTGATGTGATCTTTATTATTTTCTTCCTTGTACTCCCTTTGGGCTTATTTTGCTTTTCTTTTCCAGTTCCCTTAGGTTTAAAGATAGACTGTTAATTTGAGATTTTTCTTGTTTCTCTAGGTAGGCCTGCATTGCCATGAATTTCTCCTTTAGGACTGCTTTCACTGCATCCCATAGATTTTGGGTTGTGTTTTCATTTTCTTTCATCTCGAAGTATCCTTTGACATCTTCCTTGATCTCATTGTTGACCCACTCGATATTTAGTAACGTTATTTAGCCTCCATGTATTTATGTATTTTCCAGATTTGTTCTTATAATTGATTTCTAATTTCATAGCACTGTGGTCAGAGAAGACACTTGATATGATTTCAATCTTCTTAAATTTATTGAGACTTGTTTTGTGGCCTAGCATGTGGTCTGTCTTGGAAAATGTTTTATGTACACTTGCAAAGAATGTATATTCTGCTGCTTTGAGGTGAAATGTTCTAAAAATATCAATTAAATCCAACTGGTCTAAAGTGTCCTTCAAGGCCACGGTTTCCGTGTTGATTTTCTGTCTGGAGGATCTGTCCATTGGTGACAATGGGGTGTTGAAGTCCCCTACTATATTGCTACTGTTGATCTCTGACATTATGTCTGTCATAATTTATTTTATACATTTAGGATATCCTATGTTTGATGCATAGATGTTTACTAGAGTTCTGTCCTCTTGTTGGATTGATTCCTTAATTATTATGTAGTGTCCTTATTTGTCTTTTATTGTAGTCTTTGTTTTAAACCCTATTTTATCTGAAATAAATATTGCTACTGCAGCTTTTTCTTATTTCCATTTGCGTGAAATATCTTATTCCATCCCTTTACTTTCAGTCTGTGTGTGTCTTTTGATCTGAAGTGAGTCTCTTGTAAGCAGCATATGCATGGCTCCTGTTTTCTTATCCACTCAGCTATTCAATGTCTTTTGATTAGGGCATTTAGTCCATTCACATTTAAAGTGATTATTTATAGGTACATATTTATTGCCATTTTGTTATTCATATTTGTGGTCTTCCTTTGTTTGTTTGTTTTCCCCTTCCTTCTGCTTGAAAAGGCCCTTTTAACATTTCCTGCATTGCTCGCTTGGTGGTAACGAATTCCTTTAGCTTATTCTTTTCTGGGAAGCTCTTTATCTCACCTTCAATTTTAAATGATATCCTTGCTGGGTAGAGCAATCTTAGTTGTAGACCTTTGTTTTTCATTACTTTGAATATTTCCTGTCACTTCTTTCTGGTGTGCAGAGTTTCTGTAGAAAAGTCAGTTGGTAGTCTTATAGGAGTTCCCTTCTATGTAATCCACTGTCTTTCTCTTCCTGCTTTTAAGGTTCTCTCTTTGTCATTAACCTTTGCCATTTTAATTATGATGTGTCTTGGTGTGGACCTGTTTGGGTTCATCTTGTTTGGAACTCTTTGTGCTTCCTGGGCTTGTATGTTATTTTCCTTCACCAGTTTACGGAAGTTTTCGGTCATTATTTATTCAAATAGGTTCCCAGTCCCTTGCCTCCTCTCTTTTCCTTCTGGTATTCCTATGATGCAAATGTTGTTGTGCTTGATGTTGTCCCATACGTCTCTTAGACTATTTTCATTGTTTTTTATTTATTTTTTTCTTTTTGTTATTCTGATTGGGTAATTTCTGCTATCTTGTCTTCTAAATCACTGTTTGATCCTTTGCTTCATCAAATCTACTGGTGTTTCATTTGAGTGTGTTCTTCATTTCAGTTATTGTATTATTTAATTCTGACTGGCTATTTTCTATGATTTCTGTATCCTTC
Source organism: Rhinolophus hipposideros (assembly GCF_964194185.1). Lineage (NCBI taxonomy): Eukaryota > Metazoa > Chordata > Mammalia > Chiroptera > Rhinolophidae > Rhinolophus > Rhinolophus hipposideros. The sequence goes on from NC_138059.1 coordinate 52,758,286, forward strand.
TTTATGTTTGCTGTCTCTTTATGGAGTTTCTCACTAAATTACTTAAACATTCTTATCATCAGTGTTCTAAACTCTGTCTCTGATAGCTTGGTTGCCTCTGTTTCATTTAGTTCTAGTTCTGGAGGTTTCTTCTGATCTTTTATTTGGGATGTGTTTCTTTGCTTTCTCATTCTGGCTGTCGCTCTGTGATTGCTTCAATGTGTTGGGTAAATCACCTATGTCTTTCAGTCTTTGCTGGATGGTCTACGTGTCTTTTATACTCGAATTGCACAGTCTCCCAATTCTCCTGTCCCTTGTGATCTAGAGGTGTCACTGCTGTTGAAGTTGATCATTAATTGCTTTTGGCTTATCAGAGTGTGGGATTGACCCTCAGGCTGATTAGCTGGGAGAATTAACTTTGCTCACAGTGTATGAGCTGCTGTATGAAGGTTGACCCGTCAGAGGAACCTCGGCCCCTGCGAGCTCTTGTGCCTATAGAGAATTTCTTTTGAGAGCACTGCTTGTAGGTTCAACCAGGTATTGCTCTGGTTTGGTCTGACGCTGGCCTCTGGGTGTATTTATGGTATCTCTTGGGTGGGGCTCCCACTCAGGGCTGTTTCAGCCTGTCTGTTACAGGCTCTTGGCTATCTGGTAGGTGCCTCTAAGCTGTATGCAGTTGTCTGCTGCCCATGGTGGGCCTAGAGATATGTGGTGGTTACCTCTCTGTGATCTGAGGCTGGCTGCCACCAATATTGGTCCTGAGGCAAGTTAGCAAAAAGGCCTGGGGCCCCCTAGGGCCTGTTGTCTCCTGTTAGTTGCCTGTACAGCCTAACTGTTGAAAAGGCTCCTTAGGAGCATGTGTCTGCTAGTTAACCCAGTTTTTAGGGTGCCCTGAACACTAGCTGGACAGGATGGAGTTCAAGTGAGTCATGAAATGAGACCAGTGGTTTTTACAACGTTAATGCAGATTCAGATCTGGCCTGTGACCCCTTTGTACAGCGCCCCAAGGGCATTGCAGCCAACCTCTGCCTCAAGTTCACAAATTCCTGAGAGCTGCTCCCAAGTGGCTGTGGTGCAAGTTTGGGGTTACTGAACACTACCAAGATGTCCTCAGGGCTCTGTGGACAATCTGTTGTTGTAAAAAAACCTTTTCCATAGTTTGTGGGGGTGGGGTCAATCACCCAGGCACCAAGAGTGCCCCTGGTAATGCAGCTGTAGGTGGGCAAGATGGTGTTACAGGTGGCTAAAGGCTGTGGTCAGTGGTTTGTACAAATTCAGTGTAGTCTCAGTTCCTGAACCAGTGCTGGGCCCACGCTCACTTCACAAAATAGAAACAAAGCAAGGCAAACCAACAACACCAAAAAACAAATACACCCCCACGAAAACATGACAAACAACGAACAAAGAGGAGAAACAAAAATACAGAAAAGAAACAAAAATAGAACAAGTCAGAAAAACAGTAACCAAAGCAATAACAAGACAAACATACCAGAGAAATAACAACAGAAAACAAAAAAGAAACAGAAAACAGATGAAAGGAAAAGAAGAAAAAGGACCAAAAAGATGACAGGAAAAAAAAAAAGAATAAAAAAAGAAAAAGTAAAAGACAATAATGATTTAAAAAGGGGGGGGGGGAGAGAAAAACAAAGAAAAAAGAAATGGGTCTCCGCCCGCTTTAGTTTGCAGGTCACTTATTCAGTAATAGAGACTCAGCACCAGCTGTGTGGAGGGCAGTGTGGGCCTCCCTCTTGGGGTCGCAGGCTTCTGTGAGCTGCCCGCAGTTAGCTGCGGTAGATTCTGGGGCTGTCTCACCACCAAAAATCCCCACAGGTTGCTGCAGACTGTCTGCTGCTGTAAAAACTCTCGGTGGCCTGTGGATGTCGGCCGGGCACCAGGGGCGCAGGATGCCCCGGCAACACAGCTCTAGGTGGGCAGGGCAGGCCTTCAGGGCACCACAGGGTGTGGTCAGAGGCCTCCACAAAGTCAGAGCAGTGTGCGCTCCTGCACCAGCAACCAGCCCTCACAAACGTGCCCTGGCCAGATAGCGCCACCACACAGCTCCTGACCCAACACTCTCTGGAAAACTCTGTCTCTGCCTGTCTCAACCTGTGGAGGAAAGCGCCTGGCAGTCAGGCCTTTCCCTGGCAATGCTGCATAAGCAGTGCGACAGCGGGGACCCAAGGTGCGCCCCCACATCTCAATCAGAAGCCTATGGACCAGGAGAGCGTCTGACAGGCTTCTCCCTGGCGAGGCTGCACAGGCAGTGTGGAGAACCGAGACCCAAGACAGCACGTGCTCACCTGCACCAATTCCACCAGACCAATGTGGACCCTAACCTCACCTTCTGTGGGAGGGCTTAACCCCAGGAAAATGGCACCCTTCTGTACTTCACTTGTGTGCAGGCTCCACACAGGGGAAACAATGGTCCCAAAACCTCCAACTCCCACTCTAAAGGCGTTAAGTTCAGTCCTTCCCCACAGTCTTCTGGGCACTCCCCCCTCCGTGCCACTCCCTCCGCCAGGGACTGGGTGAGTGCTTGCCAGTGAGCAAGTCTGTGTCAGGCTCCAAAGGAGGGCAACTAGGCCTCTAGCCGCCCTCTGCCGCACCAAGTTGAATAAAGAGAGACCTCACTGATGTCTACTGCCAGCTATCGTGGAACTCCCCTTCCGGCAGAGGAACTCAGGGCTAGGGAGCCCGGCATGAGGTCGGAGGGTCTCTCCCCCAGCAGGGGAAGCCTCTGCCACTGAGGTATTTCTTCAGGCATTCACCCTCTCTCCATGGGCCTGGAATCAGCCTGCCTCAGGTCTCCGCCCCTCCTACCAGTCTTGTCGTGGCCTCTTCTTTAAATCCTTAGCTTAGTGGTTCTGTTCAGCTAATGTTCAGATGAATCCCAACATTGAATGTTGTATAAATTATGTGTAATTTTGGTGTGACCCTGGGAGGCAGTTGGCACAGCGCCTGCCTATTGTGCATCTTAGTTCCTTCCTCCTATTCATTTTTTACATATGTTTACCTTAGATCCCTATAAGACTATGAGCTCTCAAAGGTTGAGACCATATTTTCTTCTTTATATTTTCCTCACATTGCCCCATGACCAGCATATGATTGGTACTTAGCACATGTATTATAAGAGAAGAACTTAATAATGAATTAATTTATCACCTAGTTGCAATCTTACAGCAACTCTGTAAAGTAGGTCTTTGTAAAGTTACTGATAATTACAGAAACTAGAATCTTAAAGTTAGCATAGAAGCAACAAATAGATATTGCTGAAATTACAAATTCTCAAAAAAAAAGTTGGAGCACGTCCTCCTATAAAATGCTGGCATATGTGCCCATAGCAAATCCATTGCTTAAATAGGAAGTTCTAGAAAAAAATGTATGCATTTAATCAACATCTATCTTTCCATCCAGATGACGAGGCTTTTCATATTATTAGATCAAAAAATTATGATAGTATTAAAAACTACAGATTTCAAATACTGGCTTGTATAATCAAATGAATAGAATGAATGAGTGATTAAGTGTAACAAAGGCAAATACTCTGAAAATGTTCAGTTATGTGCCACAAGGGGAAGGAAGAGCATGAATCTTCTTGGACATCAAACATTCTATACAAATATTTCAATGCCAATGAAAGTGATCATAAGTATTTAATTAGGGAGGGATAGAAAACAAATTTTTAAAAAATGCTTAAAAGGATACAGCTGTGTCTGTTACTCTAGCACGAGCTAGATTTATATACTGAAGCCTGCTGTTCCTGAGCAAATACCCATCAAGCCCAGCTCTTGGCGAAGTGGGAGAGGTTCCAGTATGACTGGGAAAAGCTCCATGGGCACAAGAGTCTTCCACTGAACTCTATAATTTTCTCCCTAAACCTCAGCCAGTTTGGTTTGGGCTCTCCAACTTGTAGGTCTTGCCATCACTTTTCCCAGGGACTGTGACCTCTACCCTTTACTGGATATCTGGTTCTAGCTTTATTACTTACTAACCAGCTGATCTTGAACTTGTTACTTAATGTCAACTTTATTCTTTAATCATAATCTTTAAAATGAGGATGTTAATTTGTAGGACTGTTATGAGGATTAGATGTAAAGTACTTAATACAGTGCCTTGCATACAGTACACTCTACATTAATGGTAGATACTATTACTACTAATTATCCAAAGCAGGTAAGACCTCTCCTTACCTGCAACTCATGTTGTATTATCACTTCTGCCAAGATATTTTTCCTTCCATCCCCTCACTGGCTCAGATATTTTGGGTGTCATTGCCAGCCAAGATGAGATTTGAATCGGCCTTTGAGCACTAGAATTTGCAAGACTGGACAACCAAAATAGAGCCCAGCCCTCTTGGTTGGAGTCTTCCAGGTTTTTTCTTATTTTCCTTGCTTCTTAACCTGTGGATAAAACACTACAAGATAAACAATGTGTTTTATGAACCTGGGTCACAGGTGAATTTTTTCAACCTAACTTCCATACAAGTATGAGAAAATACAAAGGATTAAATGACAATAATGATAGTTTCTGGCTCTGAGACAGCCAGTGAGACTATCTCCTTTTTTCCTGCAGAGTCCCAGCAGGTTTCATTTACTCTCCTTAGCAGCCTCTCCCAGTACCCTGGCAAATAGTGTGTGGTGGTGTCTCTGCCTCACACCCTGAAGGTCCTGGTTTGTTGCCCTGATACTCCTGATGGTCACAAAGTGGGCATCACATCCAGGTTTATGGTTCTTTGGAGAAATTACTTTTTTTATTTCTGTGGTGCTCGCACTACTTCTTGGTGACCCTCTTTCCATTCTCATTCACATTCTTTTTGTTTTTGTTTTTAAAAGATTTTATTGGGGAAGGGGAACAGGAATTTATTGGGGAACAGTGTGTACTTCCAGGATTTTTTTCCAAGTCAAGTTGTTGTCCTTTCAATCTTAGTTGTGGAAGGTGCCATTCATCTTCAAGTTGTTGTTCTTTTAGTCTTAGTTGTGGAAGGCGCAGCTCAGCTCCAGGTCCAGTTGCCGTTGCTAGTTGCAGGGAGTGCAGCCCACCATTCCTTGTGGGACTTCAGGAGTTGAACAGGCAACCTTGTGGTTGAGAGCCCACTGGCTCATGTGGGAATCAAACCAGCAGCCTTCCAAGTTAGGAGCACAGAGCTCCATCCGCCTGAGCCACCGGGTCAGCAGTCATTCACATTCTTTAACTGTGCTCAGGAAGTTCCCTCTCCCTCCAACCATAACTCTCCTTGCCAGTTTCCCCAAATGGAGCCGGGTCAGGAGTGGGGATAAGGTTGCTCTCCTTGGAGTGCTCTAGTGTCATAGTGCCTTTATTATACTCATTCATTCTTACAGACCCTTCTTCAGAGGATATCATATCTTTGGTCACTGGGATTTGGAATAACACCGGGGGTCATAAATTGGCCCACTCCAGCCTTCAGCTCCATGAGTTCAGGGTGTGTTGAATTCACCTCTGTCTTGCCAGACACAGAGTAACAGACACTGAGTAGACTTTTCACTCTGTATTTGTTGAATGCAGCTTGAATAAATTCTTTCACCAATAAGTAACCTGTGCCAGAGGCCGAATCTCTGAACTCTGCATTCTTCCTATCTCAGGGAGAGTTCCTTGCCCACCTTAAAATCCCTAAGATGCTTGGAGTATCCTCTGTTCCACCTGCCCATCATTACTTAAGATTTTTGTCCTAGTATTGTTAATTGTAGCATGTGTAATTATTGTATTCTCAGAACTTTTTCATATCATGTTTTTAAAACTCCTGTGAACCATGACTCATAGAAACAAGTTTCATTAAACATTTTTACTGTGTGTGATATCCTCTAATATTTCTGTTCTACTCTACCTACTCTATGAAAAATAATGGCCACAATCCACTAAATCAAATTTTTAACCCATAAATAAGTCTCCTACAGTTTGAAAGATACCTTATTCATATGAAGCTATTGACATTCTACCATGCCATGCCATAGTCTCTTTAGTGAGAACATTTCCGTTCACCTCACAAAGCCTTCTCTGATCATTTACTCTAAAGTAGATCATTAATATTACTTGTCATAGAACATTATTAATTCCATTCATAACATTAATAACAATAGTATTCATTTGTTTATATCCCTATTTCTGTGTCCTTAAATAAAAGATCCACAAAGGCTGAACTTTGTCTTGTTGCCATTCTATTCCCAGCACAAAGTCCCCGGTGCGTCTTGGTTGAATTATTGAATTAATGACAGAAATCTTCATTACATGTTTATATATAAGGAAGTCTGGTTCTCAATGGCTTTATGCTTCTCTTTCAATTTCATTTACCCAATTCTGGTTATTTTTTTAAAGAGGGAACTTTTTTTTTTTAATAAACATAAGGTCATTTATGCCATAGATCTGGCAGGGGCCAGGCAGCTTCAGGGGTCAAAGTAGTGGATAAAGGGGACTGTCTCTTCAGGGCAACATCATGAGATTAAATCATCTACAGTCAGTGTTCAAATTCCTAGCAGAGAGTATCTGATTGGCTGAACTTGTATCTCATGTCCTGCTCTTGATTAGAAGAGGACAGAGCACCTTAATGAAAGCAGAACTACGTATAATTCTTAGTTACTTAAAGAAAAACTGTGATGCTGTTACCACAGATAAGATTAGAAAAACAAAACCAATGAATGTTCACTGAGAATGTGCTTTTATGGCTACCATTTTTTCAAGAATTGGCTAAAGTAACAGATAATATTTCTTAGTCTCGCAAACCTGTCACTTCTCCAAATCTATGTATGACTAATAGGTCTCCTACAGAGGACTTCTGTTGTACTCTGATTTCATATTAACATCATTATTGATCAATTTATCCAAAAAGTATTTAAAATGCCATTTGTGTTCAGTAATAAATGAAGCACTGTGGAAATTTATAAGATGAAAATAAGGCTAAGTACTCCCCTCCAGCAATGTACAGTCCAAGTGGAAGTCAAGACATTGGACACATTAAGAAAGTGATATAAGAATGTTTCAAAATTTGTAAAGCAAATGATAGCATTTTATTCATTTATTTATTTTTTGCATATCTAGACAGCAGCTAAAATTCTCCTAAATTCTTTGGAGTAGTAAGAATGAAAAAATATAGTTGTTTACCTTCACTCCAAACCTCTTTAAACAATTGCCTGAGTTGTTAATTGATTCAATTCAGGAACAAGGGAGAGAAAGATATTTAGCATGAAGGCTAGATTTCTGTCATGGGCATTTGGTATGCCTGTCTTTGGAGGGTAACAGATTTGGCAGGGTGAAGAGAGATAGTTTGGTGTGGGACATGATAAGATTAAGCTGCTTGATCTTTCACCAAACTTCTCTTTATTCCTGTGCAAAATATACATAATATACATGTCTGCCAGTAGAAAAGGAAAGAAATCAAAGGAGAGAAAGATAACTCTAAAAGAAATGATTGAATTTGTAGACAAAAAAATTAAACTTATTTATATTTTATTTAGTGAAATAGAAGAGAACATTACTTCACTAAGTTTATATAAATTTATTTATTGTCTCCTTCCTTCAAATTTTTCTTTTTCCTCCTTTCTCTTCCTCTTCATTTTTACCTCCTTTCTCTAAGAATGTTATATCCTGTTCCCTCAAATACTGAGTATCCTATTTCTTTCTGTTTTGCTGTATTCCTGATACACCCAGCAATATTAATTTTCTTACCATCTAAAATTAGTTCCTATTAACTGAGTCCAATTTAGCAAGCCTTAGAATAGAGAATATGGATAATCTTCAAATAATGAATATGGATAATCATATTTGTATCTTCAAAGTTTATGTTTCTATAAGAAAATACATAAAATTTTCATAGTGCCAGTTGTAGAATTTTCAAACTAATATGTTGGGATATAAAAGTAAAAGGAAAGATACCTGGCTCTTGTGTAGTCTACAGAACAGACTCAATGATTGTGTCATATGACTTTGTTCACTCTCAATTATGTCATTTACTTTTAATTATTCTTGACTTTCCACAATTGATTTGTGCTGTAACATCATTTTAAAATAGCACTTCCCAAAGCATGCTATAAGGAACTCTAGTTTCATAAAATTTTAGTGATCCGTATTGGGCTAGGAAAGTACTGGGTTAAATAAACACTCAAGTTTCACTTTTCAAGGGCATTTGAGAGTTATTGAAATAGGATGTCATATATGTCGCACTCCCTAAACTTATTCAACTACACGTTCTTTTTTCTTTTTTTTAGAATCATAAAGGTTTTTTATTTTCTGGTAAACATTTTGGAAAAATGCTAAGTTAGGTTATCTGAATATTGCTTTATGGAATTTCTCATTCTGCAGAAATATTTGTTTCAAGTATGACATTTACTGTTTATGACTTCAAAGTACTGAAGGGCTATAAACTCACCTTTTTAAAAAAATGAGAATTAGGTGTTTTCTGATATTGGCGAACTATCATTTATGATATTAAGATCAATACACATACTAATGTCGGTATAAAGTATCATCAAATTAAATAAAATGATTTTTATTTAATTTAGTGAATTAAATAAAATAATTTTTAAACTTAGTATGTTATATTTAGAATAAAACATGGTGTAAAACTTATTATACACTTCACCCTTCTTGTTGAAATTTTCCTGTGTTTCTCTTAGTCTATTCAAGTGAGTGCATGCGTTTCACTTAGTATTTATGCAACATACAGTTATGCTGTGTGATTGGGCGTACTCCAGATTTCACAAACTTGAATGAAAATCTTGCTTCTGCATTTGGCTATTTTTTACTTCGGTCATGATGACTAACTGAACAAGTTAAGCAATTATTTACATATAAGCATATGTATTGTATAGCACAATTGCAATATTTAGAAATTTCACTTTAAGTGGCATAGATTATATATTGAACTATTTGGTGTTCTTTGCCTGTTAGCCTTTTTGCATTTCCTACAGCCTAAATGGGCTGTGTAATAGGATCACTGCTATCATTGACTTCTTCATGATGCTGTGACAAAGGGTCATACTAATGAAATTCTGTGCCTGGAAATGTCTATGGGATCATTCTCTTCCTATGGAGACAGGTGATGGGTTTAACAGTGACCAACAATGCTAGCTCCTCGAATCATATTCAAAGGCTGAATTGTGCATGAAACCATCACATTCTTAGCAAATATGCCCCCATCAACATATGCACATCAGACTCATTCCAGCACAGTGACTGGTTATTTTTAATAAATGACACTGCCCTGTATGGTGCTTAATATTGTCATTGTTTTCTAAATAATGTTAGGAACAGGCACCAACCAGCAAGTAAAAGTAGACAGTCCACATCAAATGTATTCTTATAATATCTCAAGTGTTTTCGGTTATTTGGTGTTTTAAAGTAAGAAAGTTCATTTTCTTTCTTAAGAGGTGAAGCAATGCATGAGGCATTTAGTGACCAGTGTTGACAAGAATAAAAATGGCCAAAGGCTTAGGACTCATGTCACCCTATGAACCAGATAATTCTGCTGTCTACTAGTGATCATGGTCCACATGGATGCTTGGGCCAAAACAATCCATGAAGCAGCATTTGAAAAAGTCCTTCAAAATATAATCAAGAACCTCAACATACCCTGATGAGGTTAGGTCAAATATCATCTTTACATACAAAGATTTGCAAAATATAATTTATTTAAGGATTCATGAAAGGAAACAGGAAAAACAGGAAATGTGGTTGAAGGAATTTCAAAGTTAAGGCAGGAGTATAAATCTTTTTTTAGATATACAGGCATTTTGTATTAATTCATGAAAGAGAAAATGCACACCCAGTAAGATGACTGAACATATAAATTAGACTGAAGAAATGTTAGGTATAAAATGAAAAGAATGGTAAAGGAGGGCTTCGCACAGTCTGTAACCTAAGAAGTGATTGTCTACTCACAGGATGAAACTTTTTTATTCCAAATGTCAAGAAGAATGGCAGCAGTGCTGGAGGTAGGGAATGAGTGGCACATCCTGTTGGGTGAAAAATACATTTTCCCACCTCATTTTTCAAAGACTCCTCCTAGATTCCTTTCTCTTTCTTAGAAATCCTGATATTCAATAAATCATCCAGTATGACCTGTCTTACTTCCTAAATAGTTCCTAACATTATCTTCCTCTCCATCCCCCTGTATATTGATGTGTGGTCTTTATATTCATGACTTTCATTGGTTCTGTGTTCATCACATAATACTATTACTGTCTTTAGCATGCCTGTCGTGTGGGAATCGAGATAGTGAAAGAGGACGCACAAGGCATACACATCTAAATATAGCAAGTTTTACAACACAGTCATTAAGTTCAATTTGCTATAAATATTAGATGTCAGAAAAAATCACTTAAAGATAACGACTCTTCATCTACAGAAAATGGTAACTTTTAAGGAAAGTCAACTTTTCACATAAACTCATTTGAGAATATCTCTTATTTATTATATATTATTTATTTCACTTATTATCAGAGCTCTCATTTCTCAGAAGCCTTGGACACATGTATGAAATATAAATGGAATAATTAAATCCAATAGTTAAAATCCCCACAAAGAAAAAAATCAATGTAATGTTATTGTTTACAATTTAATTGAAGAAATCATTTAAAATGTGTAACAACTTAAAAAATTTAATAAGGCTTTTACCCTCATCTACAAAATGAGGAGACTGAATCTAACTTCATGTAGGCCTCCTCCTGTTCGTCCTTATACAGTAGCACCATATCTATTTTCTTCAGTCCTTACCACGTTGTAATTATTTTATTTGTTTCCATTTTGTGTGTTCCATTAAAGATTTGGTGAAATGTATGTATGTATATATATGCACATACACACACACATTTTTATTTCAGTCTCTAAACTGTGATTCTGGATCCAAAAATTTATTAAAAGTAAACGTTGTCTCTAAACAACCCTGATCATTAGGGCTCCCTTCCACTTGACTGATGATTGTTTAAAGAAGAATCACTTCACTTCAGTCAGAAATTTCTCTTGTCATTAAAGCATTTTTTTTCTTTCTAAAGAATTGAATAAAGCCTTTGCAAAGGAGTAGAGCAGCAGCAGCTGTCCCCAACTGGAAGCATGCCATCAGACATCCATGGCTGGTTCCCAAATAGAGCAGACCTGCCCTGGATAAGGCTCCTAATTGTCTTTGCATAAATTTATTCTGCCTGTAATGTAGGCAGCAGTGGAAGTCTGCCCTTCGCTCTGAAAGAGTTGACAGCATTCACGGTCCACATTGGTTGATTTCGGCTCAGCACTCTGACCGATGCTTCTGTGCAGGACCAGAGGTTGTGAAGCAAAAGAACATAGTAAAGGAAAAAGGGAGCTGGGAGTCACTGAGCTGATGGAGGTAAGATACATTTTCCACCTTGCACTCCACCCTTCACTAGAACCTGATAGTTTCCTTTAGTCATTTCAGCTTTCTCCAAGCCTAGACTTCACCATTTGGTTTATCCAGAGCATAGTCCTGGGCCTGGAACATAGTGAATGCTCAATAAATAGTTGGATGGATGGATGGATGGATATATAGGTAGATGAAAAGAGAAAAGGAAAGAGGGAAGGAGGAAGGAATGGAACACTTTTTCCTTCATATTAAAATTCTCCTTTCTTCCTGGTTTCTTCTCTAGTGTTGAACTTCTGTCTCTATCACCATGTGCGTATCCGTCCTTCTGTAAAGGAAGTACGTATTACTCTCTCCCGCCCATAGTCCCATTTTTGTTTAACCCTGTGACTATAACATTTATGTGGGTTTCCCCATAGGATTCTCTTGGCCTCCCTACAGAATCTTAGTCCTGCATTATCAAATTCCCTAGTTGGATAGTCTCCATTATGCATCTACTACATCCTAAAACTAAATATAACTATCACTAAATTAATTGGTGTTTGTTTTTTTCTTTTAACTTTTCCAGGTTTTCCTGGTCCCCGTGTAAATCACTACCCTTTTGGAAACCTGGGTTTGAAATCTCCTAGTAATCTTTGCCTTTGTCTGTTCGTTTTGTTTCAGCCTTTGCTACCCCCCTGCCAGCTCATTCCTCTTCCTCTATGCTGACTGTGATGCAATTGTTTTCTAGGCAGGCTTCCTGATTCTATTTTCTTTCCACTAAAGTTGATACTATTCACTGAAGAACAATTAATTTTCCCAAATTACTTATCTGTTCATGCTACTGTCTGATTTAGAAATCTCCAGTGACTTGTTATGGTTTAAGACAGTGGTTGCCCAGGATTTTAGATATGATAGAGCAGTAAATAGAACAATTAAAAAAAAATCAAAACTACAAAAAAATTATGGAGAGCAATCACTTATTTCTCTTAGAAAGATGTTTTTTTTTTTTTTTTTAAATTGCCATTTATGATAGCCATTATTACATTTAGGGAAAGACATTTTAATCCTAAAAAGTAGGAATGACAAACTCAGAATAGAAGACAAAATTGGGAAACAATGCCTTTATTAAAAAACTCAAAACTTTGGTCACCTCTATCTCCTTGTTCCTTGGACTGATGACAACATCCCTGCAGCAGTGCTGTCCAGCCCTGTGGAGCCTCAGAAAACACTCTCAGTCCCTTCTTAGTTCATCTCTCCTCCTGCCAACAGCCACTGAGTCTGATCTCATCTGAGCACTGGTTGTACTGAAGAGGCATATGACATGTTTCTTGGCCTCTTTAGGTCTTTATTTCCTCCTCTATAAATGAAGATTTTGAAATTGATGAAAATGATTGGTTTGTTCCAGTCCTAAAGATTATATTGTTGATTGATTGTTTTACCTAATCAAAGGTAATAGCTATGTTCATTTAAACCTGGTTTTCTGTTACATAAACTCAAAATATTGAGAACTATAGGCAAGAACTTTCCTATCAGAAGATGAGGAATCAATCAGAGTATTAAATGGAAACTATTCTTTATTCACACCTGGTTAGCTTGACATCGGTAAATTGTAAAAGCAGAGAACACCATGAATAAAGTGGGATAGGATGATGAAAATACTTATTTCATACACATCATTCTAGTGTGAGAGGAAAAAAAATAAAATCATCCTTGATACCATAAGAGACTATCTGGAGACGTCATCAAAATGGCCGTGTGAGGTGAGCCTCTGTAAATCTCCCCTGGAATTTACACCAAATGGAACAATTATAACTCCACAAAGGACTCCCTGCAAAGCAGACAGGCAAGACGAAGAGGCCCACTACTAAATTCACCTAAAGGTGGGCGAATCGCACGAGCGGAGTATGAGAGAAGGGAGAAGGGTGGAAGGGGGTAAGGAGGGAAGGAAGACAGGCGGAGACGGGGCTCCATGGGTGAAGGACACAGACCGAGCTCACTGCTCTGAGCTCCCGGCATCCCGGAGCTACCACATCTGCCGGAGAGGGAAGAACTCAGACTGCTAGGGCTCTGCTTATGGCCCACAGGGCTGAAGGGATAGAATACAACACGGCTGAACCCAACACTCATAGCAGAGACCTCAGAGCAAAGACTGAGGGAAGAAGGTTGAAAACAGTGGTTTAAGGCCTCAGTGCTGCAGAGAATGGAAATTGTAGGCACTGAGACTAGCTGCCCTCTCCCTACCTCCCCAGAGCTTGCCCCACCCCCACCTGCCCGGTGCTAGAAGCAAAACAGTAGCAGTGTCAGATCAAACGAACAGAATATTTGCTGTTCTGAGAACTGTGGACCTCAGACACAGATTCGCAGCCCTACTAGTACCCACAAAGGGGAGGGAGCTGTGGAACCAGGTCCACCGGTGGTGGTGCTCCCTGCCATTACTCTGGGCCACCTCTCACAACTCACCCCACCCCTGGCCCCACCTATATGGGCGGATGCCTGCAGAGGTAAACAGAACTGCTGAAGCATATGGGCTCTGAATCTAGTGCAGGAAGAACTTTGGAACTTCAAAGAGTCTCCTCATACCCACACGGACACTGCACCCTGTGACCCAGGCAAACTATTAACAGAGGAGAAGCCCTTCTCCCAGGGAATCTCCCCATTGTGTGAGAAGGTGGAATAGTGCAGAGAAAACATAGCACTACCATGTGAGAGAGAAAAAAGGCTGTAGTCGGAGAGAAATTAAGACATTCTACCAACAAGTACTGGAAAACAAAAGAAAGACCTCTTCCCATCAACCTGTTGCAGAACCCACTCCTGTAGATGTCTAGGAAGAGAAATAATAAATCAGTAATTGCAATGAATAACCAAGGCAACAAGAGAGCTCAGAAAGAAAGTGAAAAGTCTCCAGAAAAGGAATTTAAAGATATGGAAATATGTGACTTAAATGACAGAGAATTCTACATTGCAGTTCTGGAAAAACTTTTCTGAAAGTTTTGAAAAAGATGCAAGAAAACACAGAAAGGCAGTTTAATGAACTCAGAAACACAATAAAAAAACAACATGAGCATTTTACAAAAGAGATTGAAATTCTAAAAAAGAACCAAATAGAATTTCTGGAGATTAAGAACTCAATAGAAGAAATTAAGAATGAAATAGCCAGCTTAGGTAGTAGAGTTGACCAGATAGAGGGAAGAATCAGTGACATCGAAGATAGAAACCTGGAAATGACACGGATGGAAGAAGAAACAGACTTGAGACTTAAAAGAAATAAAAGAACTGTACAGAACTTTCTGACTCCATCAGAAAGAGCAATATAAGAATAATGGGCATACCAGAAGGAGAAGAAAGAGGGAAGGGAACAGAGAATATATTCAAACAAATCGTCGATGAGAACTTCCCAAACTTGTGGAAAGAACTAGATCCTCGAATCCAAGAAACAAATAGAACACCTAATTACCTCAATCCCAACAGGCTATCAACCAGGCACATTGTATTGAAGCTGTCAAAAACCAATGACAAAGAAAGAATCCTCAAGGCATCCAGGGAAAAGAAGAAGGCATTAGATTATCATCAGATTTTTCAGCAGAAACTCTACAAGCCAGGAGGGAGTGAAACCAAATATTCAAATTATTGAAAGAGAGAAATTATGAGCCAAGAATAATATATCCAGCAAAAATATCCTTTAGATATGAAGGAGGACTAAAGACCTTTCCAGACATACAGAAGCAGAGGGAATTTTCTGATATACGACCTGCACTACAAGAAATACTAAAGGAGGCTATTCGACCACCATCAACAGGGACAATTTGTGGCAAACAAAACATAAGAAGGGGGAGACTAAAGGCCTGAAATGGAGTATGGGAATGGAGAAAGTAAGCATGCTGAAGAAAATGGAATACTCTCAATATAAAACTTTCTTTTACATAAACTTAATGGTAATCATTCAAAAAAAAAATCCAGAACTGAAATATAGACTGCAATAAAAAAGAAACTGAGGGAAACATTATAGAATACCACTACACAGAAATAATAGAAAACAACAAAAAGGCAAAGAAACAATGGAGACACAGCCTTACCAGAAAACTAAAGATAGAATCACAGGAAATCCTCCCATATCAATAATCACCCTAAATGTAAACGGACTGAACTCACCAATAAAAAGGCACAGAATAACAAATTGGATCAAAAACCTAGCCCAACCATATGCTGTCTCCAAGAGACACATCTCAGCTAAAAGGACAAGCATAGACTCTAAGTGAAAGGGTGGAAATTGACACTCCAAGCAAATGGTATCCAGAGAAAACCAGGTGTAGCCATACTGATATCAGATGAAAGAGACTTCAGGGTGAAAAAGATAACAAGAGACAAAGATGGACATTTCATAATGGTAAAGGGGACTATACAACAAGAAGACATAACAGTCATCAATATTTATACCCCCAATAAAGGAGCCGAAATATACCAAGGAACTACTAACAGAACTAAAGGGAGAAATTGACCAAAACACAATTATACTAGGGGACTTAAATACATCATTGACAGCTATGGATAGATCATCCAAACAAAATAAATAACAAAATAGCAGACCTAAGTGACACATTAGATGAAATGGACATAATTTCATCCTAAAACATCAGACTATGCATTTTTTTCTAATGTACATGGAACATTCTCAAGGGTAGACCATATAATGGGACACAAAATCAGCCTAAGCAAATTTAAGAAGACTGAAATCATACCAAGCATATTCTCTAATCACAAGGCTTTAAAATTGGATAACAATTGCAAAAAGAAAGCAGGAAAAAACACAAATACATGGATATTAAACTACATACTTTTAAAGAATGACCTGGTCTAAGAACAAATTAGAGGAGAGATCAAAAGATACAGAGAAACAAATGATAATGAAAATACATCCTACCAAAATTTAAGGGATGCAACCAAAGCAGTTTTAAGAGGGAGATTTATATCATTAGAGGCCTATCTCAAGACAAAACAAATCTGAAATAAATAACCTCACATTATACCTTAAAGAACTAGAAAAAGAAGAACAAATGAAACCCAAGGTCAGCAGGAGAAAGGAAATAACAAAAATCAGAGCAGAACTAAACGAAATAGAGAAGAAAATGACAATAGAAAAAAATTAATGTGACAAAGAGTTGGTTCTTTGAAAAGATTAACAAAACTGACAAACCCTTGGCTAGACTCACTAAGATAAATAGAGAGAAGACACTAATTAACAAAATCAGAAATGAAAAAGGGGAAGTTATCACGGACGCCACAGCAATATAAAGGGTCATCCAAGAATACTATGAAGGACTATATGCCACCAAATTCAATAACCTAAGAAAATGGACAAGTTCTTAAAAACATATAGCCTTCCTAGGCAGAACCATGATGAACTGGAAAATCTAAACAGACCAATCACCAATAACGAAATTGAATCAGTTATCCAAAACCTTCCCAAAAGCAAAAGTCTGGGACCAAATGGCTTCACTAGTGAATTCTACCAAACCTTCAAAGAGGATCTAATAGCAATCCTTTTCAAACTATTCCAAAAAATTGAAGAAGAGACAGTACTCCCCAACTCATTTTATGAGGCCAACATTACCCTGATACCAAGACCTGGTAAGGAAAACACAAAAATGAAAACTACAGACCAATATCTCTGATGAATACAGCTGCAAAAATGCAAAACAAAATTCTAGCAAATCGAATATGACAATGCATTAAAAAATTATTCATCACGACCAAGAGGGGTTCATCCCTGGAACACAAGGATGGTTCAACATCCGCAAATCCATCAAGGTGATACATCACATAAACAAAATATAGGACAAAAATTGTGTGATTATTTCAATTGATGCAGAAAAAGCATTTGACAAGATACAACATCCATTTATGATTAAAACACTTAATAAAATAGGTATAGAAGGAAAATACCTTAACATAATAAAGGCCATATATGACAAACCCTCAGCTAATCTCATAATTAATGGTGAAAAACTGAAGCCCTTTGCTCTACATTCAGGAACATGAAAGGGCTGTCCCCTATCACCTCTGCTTTTCACCATAGTGTTGGAAGTCCTAACCAGAGCAACCAGGCAAGAGAACGACATAAAAGGCATCCAAATTGGGAATGAAGAAGTTAAATTGTCACTCTTTGCAGATGACATGATGCTATATATAGAAAACCCTAAAGACTTCAACAAAAAGCTATTAGAAACAATCAACGAACACAGTAAAGTTGCCGGCTACAACATCAATGTACAAAAGTCCATTGCATTCCTAACAATGAAATTTCAGAAAAAGAAATAAAAAAAATAATTCCTTTTGCAATTGCAGCAAAAAGAGTAAAATACCTAGGAATAATCTTAACCAATGATGTGAATGACCTATATGCTGAAAACTGTAAGATATTTTTAAAAGAAATTGTAGAAGACACAAAGAAACGGAAAGACATTCCGTGCTTATGGATTGGAAGAATCAACATAGTTAAAACGGCCATATTACACAAAGCAATATACAGATTTAATGTGATCCCCATCAAAATCCTAATGGATTTTTTTAAAGAAATAGAAGAAAAAATTATCAGGTTTGTTTGGAACCACAAAAGACCCCAAATAGCCAAAGTAGTCGTAAGGAAAAAGAGCAATGCTGGAGGTATCACAATCCCTGACTTTAGCTTGTATTACAGGGCAACAATAATCAAAACAGCATGGTATTGACAGAAACACAGACACATAGACCAATGGAATAGAATTGAGAACCCAGAAATAAAACCACGGAAATATGGACTGATAATTTTTGACAGAGAATCTAAAAACATACAATGGAGGAAAGACATCCTCTTCAATAAATGGTGCTGGGAGAATTGGAAAGCCACGTGCAAAAGAATGAAACTGGACTACAATCTGTCAGCATTTATCAAAATTAATTCAAAATGGATCAATTACTTAAGCATAAGACCTGATACAATAAACTGCATAGAAGAAAACATAGGTACTAAACCTATGGACCTTGTGTTCAAAGAGCGTTTTATCAATTTGACTCTAAAGGCAAGGAAAGTAAAAGCTAAAATAAACGAATGGGACTAGATGAAACTTAAAAGCTTCTGCACAGCAAAAGAAACCGTCGACAAAATAGTCAACCAACTGAATGGGAGAAGATTTTTGCATACAGTGCCTCCGATAAAGGGTTAATATCCAAAGTATACAAGGAACTCATGCAACTCAACAACAAAAAAGCAAAGAATCCAATTGAAAAATGGGCAAAGGACCTGAAGAGACATTTCTCCAAAGAGGACATACAAATGATCAATAGACATATGAAAAAATGCTCAACATCGCTAATCTTCAGAGAAATGCAAATAAAAACCACAATGAGATATCACCTCACCCCAGTCAGAATGGCTACCATCAACAAGACAAATAGTAACCAATGTTGGAGAGGCTGTGGAGAAAAAGGAACCCTCTGCATTCCCCCATCCCCCCAGTCTGCGTTCCCACTAACACTGTTGGTGGGAATGCAGACAGCTGCAGCTACTATGGAAGGCAGTGTGGAGGTTCCTCAAAAAATTATGCATAAAATTACCATATGACCCAACAATCCCTCTCCGGGGTATCTACCCAAAAGATCTGAAAACATTTATACATAAAGACACGTGTGCTCCAGTGTTCATTGCAGCTTTATTTACGGTGGCCAAGACATGGAAACAACCAAAATGTCCTTCGATAGATGAATGGATAAAGAAGTTGTGGTATATATACACAATGGAATACTATTCGGCGTTAACGAAGATGAAATAGGACCATTTGTGAGAACATGGATAGATCTTGAGAGTATAATTCTAAGCGAAATATGTCAAACAGAAGAAGCAGAGAACCATATGATTTCACTGATATGTGGTATATAAACCAAAAGCAACAAAAGGACGTGTGAAACAAATGAGAAACAAAAACTCATAGACACAGACAATAGTTTAGTGGTTACCACAGGATAAGGGGTGAGGGGGATGGGAGATGAGGGTAAGGGGGATCAAATATATAGTGATGGAAGAAGAACTGACTCTGGGTGGTGAACACACAATGGGATTTATAGATGATGTAATACAGTATTGTACACCTGAAATCCATGTAATTTTACTAACAATTGTCACCCCAATAAACTTTTAAAAAAAAGTATCAAATAATTTGGACATATGTCCCTATATATCATTAGCTAAATGTGTGTTATAAACCTATAGAATTTTTTGTAAAACATATATATATAAATAAGTAAAATAAAAATATTTTTTAAAGTTAAAAATATAAAATAAAAATATGGCTGAAATAAAATATACACAATGATTCAACAACAATAATAAAAAAGAGAGACTGTCTGCCCACCCATTTTATTTAGCTATGAAGGAACCATTGATTTTGCACTGTCTTTTTTAATTCCTTTGATTTTGCTTTGTTTACCTCCATTCACCCCCGCCTCCCCCCATATCCACCCCATTCTGAGGAAGGCAGAGTTCAATTTCAGGTATCAAAGACAAAAAAAGGAGGAGGGTCATCAAGCAGTCATACTAATTCAGATTTTTTTGACCAAAGGAATTGTGAAGCTTGTGATCCCTAATTTGGGCAAACAGGTGTGATCGCCTGAGTCTGTTTTGTAGACTTTCAGTGCTATGGGGAAAGACCTGAGTTAAAAATGAGTTCAAAAGAATATGGACACAGTGTCTATAGTGGAAACCCCACCTGTTGAGTAGAAGTACTTATCAACCCTAGGCATTCCACCCCATTTGAAAGTTTCACTAGCAGTTTGTGTAATATACTTAACTGCAATATATTTATATGCAGATTTCCAACCCTGAGGGCCGATTGTCATTCCAGATCTATTTGGTGTAACTGGGGGTTTCACAATTTGTTCTTTGATGTTAACATCAGTATTAAACTGATGAATGGGCTAATTAAAAAAATATATATTTTGTCTTTTCCAGTTTTATATCTCCCTGACAAGGCATTGTTGGTTCAAAATTGAATGCCTTCTTTATCTTTTCATTCCTCATCACAGATCACATTTTGCCTCTCAAAAGTTATTTCCTATTATGCTGTACATCCAAGTCTCTTGGCCCTTCTGGCCAAATGGAGGGACCCCTGGATAGCTCTCTTTAGATATGAAAGTGGAATCATCACTTTTGGTGTGGGCAGCCAACTAACTGGTCATTAGTGATGCTTGACTGAGTGCCAGGAAGAGGCCATTAGCTGGGTGCACTGCTGGGAAGAGCCCATTAGCACCCAGCCGCCAGCTATGGTTTGGAATGTGGAGCAAGCTATATGTTCACAGCCTAGAAGTTGTGCTTCTCTCAGTACCTGCAGATGGTTTGGATAGCATCTAATGATGAATCATACTCCACAATCACTTTGATACTTTATCCCTAAGATATAAAAAAGACAGAAGAAAAATGAAAATTATGGTCAGTCCCCTGTTCACGAGGCTTCTGTAGAATCATCAGATGAATGACCAAACTTTTTTTATCTTTATGAACATACAGAGAGTCATGTAGAAGTCTGAATTTTTCCCATAATAGGATTTTGTTAAATGCAAAGCCCATATTTTAAAAATTACTCATGAGTTAATTAAAAATGATGTATCAAAACTTTAGGATGGTATTCTTAAGAGAGCATCTGTTTTGTCCTCCATGTCTCCCATCTCATTTTGGGGCATTTACAAAAAGGAAATAAGGGATTATATCACTCAGGGTTCTTCAGAGCATCAGAACCAATAAGGTATATATGGGAAGAGATTTATTATGGGAATTGGTTCATGTGATTATGGAGACTGAGAAGTCCCATGATCTGCTGTCTGCAAGCTGGAGACAGTGTGGGAAAGTGTCCCAGAGTTGATCAGGCTTCCCTCCCCAGCCAACTGCTGACCCTGACTGGCCCACCAACCCGATAAGATGGGATGCTCCACAGGCGCAGTTCATTCTAACATGTAAATGTAAATATCCTCATGTAAACACCTTTGGCTGTAAGCCACCTTTGTGTTGGTGGGATATGAAAAGATCCAGCCGTTTTGGGGCAGGAGGCCACTGCTGAGCTGGACTGCTGTGTACTGCTATGAGACAGGCTGTTGAAGCCTGTGCTGCTAAAGCCTATAAATAAAGTATGTCTACTTTGCCTTCGACTCCATGCATCTTCTTCTGGCTCCCCAAAACTCACACACCTTATCCCCAGGACTCAACCCAATCAGACACCCAGGAAAGCTGGTGGTGTAAGTTCTAGTCCCATTCCAAAGACCTGCCCTGAGTCCAAGGGAACCAATGGTGTAAATCTCAGTCCAAGAGCAGAAAATCAGCTCAAGTAGGCAGGCAGGAAGCAAAAAAGGGGCAAATCCCCCCTTTACCTTTTTGTTTTATTCAAGCCCTCAGCAGATTGGATGATGCCCACCCACACTGGGGAGGACAAACCACTTTATTGAGTCAACTGATTCAGATGCTAATCTCATCTGCAAAACTCCCACAGACACGCTCAAAAATCATGTTTATCCTGGGCACCTGTTGGCAGTCAAGTTGACTCACAAAATCAGCCATCAAAAGGATCCAGCAGTGGGCGTCGATGAGCTCTCCACAGCCCAGTGTATCCTAATGGTCTTGGATCTCTCTGCCTTGTGCATCTTGATCTCTCCCACTCTCTGTGTTCTGGCTGTGTGTGTTCCTTTGTCCTTCGCAGTCCTTTAGATGCCTGCATCCTTTTCAGGCTTCTATGAAAGAGAAGTGTCATAGAAGTGTCCTTCTATGTCTTTTCTGCCCACTCTGAGTGGGGCCTGGACAGGAAGGAGGGGCAGTGCATATGTGGGAGAAGAAGTGAGTACATGAAGGATGGGCAGACTAGTTTGGGGCAAGTTCTGTTTATAGGTCACTTTTTACTCTCTGTTTTGATCTAGGCAATTGATTGGAATTAATTAGTCACTCAATTGGAAAGGGAAATTCATTTTAGGGGCACAGAAATGTCTCACAGGGTGGGGCACAGAAATGTCTCACAGGGTTGGCCTCAGAATGGACAGGAAGTAGAGAATGTTCATTGATGGCAGTTCATGGCATTTTACTCCGGTGTTCCACCATTAATGAAATTCATCTGTACTCTTTTGTGTCTATTGCTTTCTGTCTTGTTGCTTACTTAGTGTCTTATCCCATTCCCAATTCCCCATAGGAGAATCTGATTCAGCCCACCATTTTTTTCACCAGTCTAAAGTTGGAATGCTCACTTTCAGGTCAGGAAGTTCATTTGGTTCAGCAAGCTGTGCTGGGAGAAAGGCATACCCTCATGCCTGCACTCACTCCACAGGCACTGGAAGGAAGAGGATTCTTTGAAAAGGTGTACACATGCCATGCATGCAGAGCATGTCTAATTACATGGCCAAGAGCCAGGACACTTGCCACAGCAAAGTAGACCTGATTTCCCGGTTACAGAGCTTATTTATGGCAGGAGGTGGGGATGCCCCCAAAATATGCAAATGCCTGAACTGTGACTTTAAGAGAAAACTGCAAAATTGCGAAGTTGAGCTTTCCCCACATTTGCTTTAGCCCCTTGTCTCCTTAACCCCATTCAGACACCCTCCTTTAATACTGGGTTAAGAAAATGTAACAAGAGTATACCTATGGAAAAACATACAGGAGCAGAAGACAGTATTTCAGAAACTATAATGATTACGTTTGTAAATTTAACGATGAAAGACAAAAATTAGATAAGAAAACTTGTCCTAAATGGGAAACCCAGAAAATGTGTGTCAGAGCCAGAAGGAACTTATGGGTGAGTAACAGAGTCAATGCCATTATCAATCCCCTGAAGTCCAAATTAATATCACACAGAATTTAGGAAACTGTGGTCAAGAAAGATATTAACAAAATGTGATTCCTGTGGACCAAGAATGAAGAAGCCTTCATTACCCACATAGATACAGCTTTCAATTTCACACTGGTACAATTTTAATAGCCTAGAGCCCCTCAGTCCTGAAAACACTGTCAATCTTGTACCCAACCTGTAGATCTGGATATTCTTTAAAAAAAAACACGTTATTGCATTTAAAGCAATGCAGAGTCAGATTATTGGAAAAAATACTTTGTTTTCCATTCTTGTACATTTATAAATACCTTGAAAATACTTTTTTATTAAAAAGAAACATGAATTTTGAATTAAAAAATAAAAACAAAAGAGGCACAGATTTTTAGGTCACCCCAAATTAAATATGAGGCGTGAGTCTTAAGACTGCCTCTAAACTTAAATGTATTCAGTCTGAACCAGACATTTTTAAATGTCTTCTACTGAAATCACTCCACATTGTACATATCAGAAAACCTTATTACTTCCAAATTCAAACTCTTGTTAGAATTTGTATCACTCCAGTAGTTTTATATCAGTAAGAACACTTGCAATGTTGAGTGATTTTAAGGTAATTGGAGCCTATTTATTTTAACAGGCATTGTAATCTGGCAGCCAGTGAAGCAAACACAGGAATATTGTAGCAAATGGGGATATTTGTACCGTGTTTCCCCGAAAATAAGACCTCGCCAGACAATCAGTTCTAATGCGTTTTTTGGAGCAAAAATGAATATAAGACCCGGTCTTATTTTACTATAATATAATACCCAGTCTTTATAATATAATATAATTAATATAATATAAATAATATAATATAATATAATATAATATAATATAATCCTGGGTCTTATATTCATTTTTTCTCCAAAAGATGCATTAGAACTGATTGTCCGGCTAGGTCTTATTTTCGGGGAAACACGGTAGCAGTGGCTTATCACCAAGAACACAATAATCACATGCATTAAAGGTACAGTGAAAACCAGGTATGATGGCTCTAGGGAACCACTCAGGACATCCACAGACTCCTTCGGCTATGGAGGCAGCACAGTAGAGTGATTAGAAATGCAGTCTCTGTACTTACCCCCTGTGTGTCCTTAGGCAATGGCTTTAGTTGTTATATTAGTTTCCCATGGCTGCCATAACAAATTACATAAACTGGGTGGCTTAAAATAACAGAAATTTATTCTCTCACATTTTAGGAGGCCAGAAGTATGAAATCTAGGTGTTGGAGGGTCAGTTTGGTTCTTCCTGGAGGCTCTGAGGGAGAATCGATTTCATGTCTCTCTCCTAGTTTCAGGTGGTGGCCAGAAGTCCTAGGGGTTCATTCTCGTGTAGCTGCATTGCTCTAATCTCTGTCTCTATCTTCATGTGGCCTCTCCTCTGTATCTCTGTGTATCTTCTCCTTATAATGTCATCAGTCATTGGGTTTAGGGTCCACCCTACTCCAGTATGTTCTCATCTTGATCCTTGCTTTAATTATATCTGCAAAGACCCAATTTCCAAATAAGGTTACATTCTGAGCTTCCTGCTGGACATGAATTTTGGCGGGACACTATTTTGCCCACTACAGTTTCCTCAACTGCAAAATGTGGGTGCTAAGAGTATCTGCTTCATGCCTCATAGGTTGTTATGATATATCAGCTAATGGAGATACAGTGCTTAGAATAGTACTTCGTGTGTAATAAGCAGAGTATATATATTTTAGCTTACAGTAATTACTTATAGTAATAAGTAAAAAGATCACACTTACTAAATAAGTTCATTTTGTTTGCCATAGACTCATTTGCAGGTACATTTATAAGTGAAGTACATCACCTTCTACCATAACACCATCTCCCTATCTCCCATCTCCTTTACCTACAAATTGTCCATGTTTAAAGGCAAACCTTGACACAAAATGCTGCCACAGAAAAAAGAAAGCCAAACCAATCCACAGCCTGATCCTGGGTAACAAGAGGACAAAGAATCCATCAAAAAAGTGCATGGCTGCTGGTTGCCAAGTTACAAATTGGGCCTAGATAATCAACTCACTTTAATTAAATTGCCTCTGACTGAGCTTCGGGCTATGATTTTTCATATTGAGTTTGGCTCTGTGGTGAGCCGGCTCAGGTCTCTTGGAATAAATTGTGGTCTGACCGAATTTCAAACCCAAAAGCTTATCTTATTCCAGGCCCACCTAACCAGTGTAGGCATCATACCTGGTTTGCACTGAAAAAGTGCTCCCAGGATACAGGCTCAGGATGGCCTTTCCAGGACTCCGTGAGTCTGGCAAGTGGAGGGGCATACACATCAACTTGTAACTGTCCAGGTGCAGGCAGGAATGAAGGGGAAGCGGGTATACAAGCGAAACAGAAAGCCGGAACTCAGTGCTTTGCTGTCTTTCCCCTCCTTCTTCCCTTTGGGAAATGTTGTTGAGTTAGGGTCTACGGAGCTGCAGACAGCCCCCCACTGGCCAGGATTTCCAGTGATTTCTGTCCTTGTATCTCCCGGACCACAAGAAGAAGCACTTCATATTAACTCATATGATAATTTATTGAACATGACTCCAGTGCAATCCAGATGAGGATGGAGATATTTCCAAATGTAGATGGGAAGGGAATCACCTAAGCCTGTTTAACCACGTGGGTAGCACATGGAGCTGTCCTTGGGTGGACTCTCTGTCAACTCTGACTAACTCCATGACTCATAAATCAAGTCCTCATGTGGTAGATGACCAGCACAAATTGGCAATGCAGTACCCTGGAAGGACCCATGATTTATACCTGCCCCCACTCTGTCCCTCCATTTACCCTCAGCTCCTTCACACCACAGCTGCTCACCATTCCTTGAACACCAGGCCCTTTCCCCATGTTGATGTTTGCATCTGTTCTTCCCAACTTCCCACCTGGAAAATTTCTATTTGTTTTTAAAGCAGAAGTAAAGCCAGCTTCTCATAGAGGAGAGTGAGAGCTGTTGGGAAACAAAGCCACCCTGTAAGCACCTGTCTTCCTGTCTCTGTCTCTTCCCAATGCTGTTTTCAATCCCTGTGTTTCCACTGCTTCTTTAATAATGACAGTTTTCAAAACTATCCTCATGGCAACCTATCACCTATTTATGGTTGAAAATTGTGTACTCATGACGGGGAATCAATTCTCTCCTTTTCCCCCTCCACCTCCAGTTACACTTCTGTTTCAACATCGAGTTCAAATGTCACTCTGATTTGAAGTCTTCGTCCACACTCCAAGGCAGAGGTAGTTTTTTTTTCCTTCTCTGAGTCCATAGCACTTTATAGAAAACCTTGTACCCATTTTTCCCTCCTTCACTGAGCTGAGTTCATTGCATGGGGGACAGAGACTGTATCTCAATCACTTTCATACATTGGTCATTAGCAGAGAATTTTACATATAGTTGCCTCAGTGACCAATATAAGGAGCAAGGGAATGAATACTGTTGAATGCATATCATATTTTTAAATTCATTTTATCCAGATGTCATATGTCAAAATCTTAGCCCAGAAATTCAAATGTGAAAGAAATAATCGCTTTTTTTTCTTTTTCATAAGTCTACCTGATATGTAGCACTGACCCCCTCATACTTATGGGCTGGTGGAAAAATTAACCTGTCACACTCTGTGTACCCCCCCACCCCCCCGCTCCTCCATCCCTGTGTTGGTGTACTGTTCAAGCTTTTGGGTATCACCAAAGCACTGGCACAGGGTGCTGTGGGCCTCTGGTCCTGGGTAACTATTTGACGTGAGCATCTGCTGAAACTTCCCTTTTCATGGTCTGCAGTGTTCTTTAAGGTCCAGCAGACTCCACTGCGTGTGACCACACTCTGGACATTGAAATCTTCTTGAGGTGTTATGGGTTCTGTCTGCCTTTTTTACTCTGGGGTCTTATTTCCTGCCCAGAGGGCTATAAGAAAATCAGGCCATAATGCTATGATCTTGGCTGCTCGATCTCTCCTCCTCCTTCAAGCCCAGGAGAAATATTTTTCAGTCTTGGCTGAGGGTGAGGAGAGATCAAGAGCCTCATTCTTTTGTTGCATTTTCAAGACATCTTTTTTCTACCAAAGAATCCCTTTCTGTTATTTTTGCTTCCTCAAAGTATCTCCCAAGTTCTAAGGAATTAAACTGTTGGAAAACAAAGGAAAACAAATTCTTGGCCACATATTTTCTCTGAGGCAATGATTCTATGAACTAATATGATTTGAGGGGAGCAAAGATGAAAATGAGAATTAATCAATAGGAGAACAATCACAAAATACTATAGCTGAAATAAATAGAAGTTTATTTATCTCTCTCATAAAACCATCTAAAAGTAGATAGGAGGGCCAGCCAGATGTACAGCTGAGCACCAAGAGGTCAATGGTACCACCCCCAACATGTGGCTTCCATCTCTGGGTCCAAGGCTGCTGGTTCAGCTGTACTATCTTCCAGCCAGCAGAAAGCAGGAAGCTGAATTCAGGGCAGGTGTGACTGAGGTGATGACCTGGAGTTACACACACCACTTCTGCTCACTCCCTTTGCCCTAAAATAAATATGTCCACACTTAGCTGCAAGATAGGAAGACATGGTCAGGAGCTGGCTGCCATGAGCTCAGCTAAAACCTTGATGGAAGGGGTGGTTCTATTATTAGAAGGAGAAAGAGAGAATTCATTCTGGAGACTAGTCAGCAGTCTGTCACATACAAGGAAAAATAAAAACAACATAAATTAAAACCTCAAATATTGTCCAATTATGTTTGCAAAAAAGCTATTCTGATTCCACTCTATGGATAAATAAAAGAGGGTCAGAGGACACGAATCATTTACCCAGGTTCATATAGATATCAAATAAGTAAATGGTGGAGTTAACACTCGATCCTAAATCTGTACATAGGCTTCAAAATCTATACATTTCTCCTATACTAATTATTGATGAACTTGTGTGAATAAATTTTAAGATTGTCTTTCATTTCAATGGTTAAATAGCATGTTTTATTTTTTCATGTTAACCTATCTGAAAATTGTACTAATTTGGGCTGTTTCAATGTTCTTTGTTCTTTACAATTATAGAATTTATTGTTACAGTAATGTTTGAAATACCAATGGATTCTTAGGATGTTGGAGCTTGAAAACACTGTTAGCTTCACAGCTTCGTGTTAGGCAGAAATGTCATGAATTTGTGTCACTTTATACATGAAGTATTTTGTTTGGTCATGAGTGATAGCTCAAATTGTGTTCAGATTGAAAAGGAAGGCAACAGATCAATATCAATAAACTATGCTCTACCATACGATGTTTTTTTAATGTGCAAAAGACATATGCCTCAGCCCAGAGCAATTTAGAAATGCCTCTCTCCTTGAAAACCAAGCAGCATCTTTTCACTGATGTCCAGCCCCTGAGAATTGGAGCGTGTCTCTGTGGACTTTGCTTCCTGTGCTGTCCTTAGCTTCTGTGTCACCTGCTCCCGCTACTCCTCCCAGTTTCCAAATCATTCATTGTGCTCTTCTTCCTCATTAGGCTTCTATATGTGGACACTCATAATATTCTGCCCTGGAACTCTTCTTATGCTGGGTGTTCTCTTTTAAAAACCCATCCATCCATTCCCATTTTTTCAACAATTTAGAAAATTGCCAAATTTATATATCTAGCCATGACCCCTCCTACCATAATATAATGATTTCCTGATATCCTCTCTCCAATTTTTCTATCCAAGCTTCCATTCCATCCTGCACCTTTCAAAAGCAGACTCTTTCACACAGGTTGCATGGCAGTTGATAGTTGGAAGAAGCTCCCAAGAGTAATAATGCTTGCAAGTCACTGCCCCAAAGTGCATTCTAGTCACACTTGACCTAAAGCTCTCTCCCCAGATCTTTGATACCACCAGGTTAAATGAAACACCCTGCTTCTGCGAGCACAGAGATTGTGCTTGCATCTCTATCGTTCACTTAGAACATCTTACTGAGCTTGAGGATGTCTCTGTGTCTCCTCTCAAGTGTAGGACCCTGAAGGCAGGCTTGTGCTCCCCTCCCTAGCATCTGATGCCGTGCCTGCCACATAGTTTTGTGCATGCAACTTTGAGCTGACTTAAACAGGCCCTTTCTCTCAGTGATTTCTCATAAGTCAGCTGGCCGCTAAGACCGTATTTATTAGTACACACAATAGTAGGGTCATAAAGATTTTTAAAAGTAGTGTAAAAACATAGCTTAAAATATAAAAAAGAACATTTAACATTCAAAAATAGAAAAACAAACAACTCAGCTAAAATTGGGCCAAAGACCTTAACAGGCATCTCACCAAAGAAATACAGATGGCAAATAAGCATATGAAATGATGCTCCACATATTTCACTCAGAAAATACAAAGGAAAACAACAATGACATACAGGCGTACCTCGCTTTATTAAGCTTTGCTTTATTGTGCTTCACAAATGTGACATGTTTTACAAACTGAAGACAAGACCTTTCACCAGCAAAAAGATTATAACTCACTTTATTGCGGTAGCCTGGAATTGAACCTTCAATAGAGGTGTGCCTTATTAGAATGGCCGACATCTGGAACATGAACAGCACCAAATGCTGGTGAGGATGTGGAGCAACAGGAACTCTGATTCATTGCTGGTTAAAATGCAAAATGGTACAGCCACTTTTGAAGATAGCTTGGTGGTTTTTTACAAAACTAAACATACTAACCATATGATCTAGCAGTGCAGCTCTTTGCTATTTACCCCCAGAGTTGAAAAAAAGGAAATGCACACAGATGTTTATGGCAACTTCACTCATAATTGTCAAAACTTGGAAACAACCAAAAGTCATTCGGTAGGTGAATGGATAAATAAACTGTGATACATCAGACAATAGGATATTATTCAGCACTAAAAAGAAATGAGTTATCAAGCCATGAAGGCACATGGAGGAAACTTAAATGTGTATTACTAAGTGAACAAAGCCAGTCTTAAAAGGCTACACGCTATACGATTCCAACTATCTGACATTCTTGAAAAGGCAAAATTATAGAGACAGTAAAAAGATCAGTGGTTACCTGGGTTAAGGAAAGGGTCGGATGAATAGACAAAGCACCGAGGATATTAGGGCAGTGAAAATACTCTCATTCTCTGTATGATCTTATAATGGTGGCTATATGTCATTATACATTTGTCCAAACTCATAGAATATATGACACAAAAAGTGAACCCTAAGTAAACTATGTACTTGGGATGATTATAATACATCAATATATCATCATTGGTAACCAATATACTGTCTTTTGAGGGATATTAATTATGGGGGAGGCTATGCATGTGAGGGGGGCAGCGAGCATAAGAGTAATCTCTGTACCTTCCCCTCAGTTTTGCTGTGAACTTAAAATTGTTCTGAAAAAAAAAAAAAAAAACCAAAACAGTCTTAACAAAATGAGAAGATAAATGGTAGACATTGGACACCAAAGTGAACATCCTACAAGTACTAAACATTCTGCATGATCTTCGATACATTTCAAAAAAAAACTGTACTTAACGACTTGGAGCTGGAGGGCTTTATCTCTTATACTAATGAATCTTGGGGACCAGCATCCAAAGGAGAATGACATGACAGAAAGATGAGAAAGGTCCCAGAAGTTGGGAGGCTGTTTATATTAGGGGTAAAAAGGTTGCAAAGGGTAAGCCTGGGACAATGGGGAAAAATAGAGGTGAAAGAGAGAATGAACATGATTAAATGGAATGGAAGATTAAAACTATAGTTGGCTATGAATTATTTGAGCTTCATAAAACTAAAAAGAGTAATAGGAGGGAAATAAATCCTCGTTTTCCCCACATGGAAACTGATCCCAGAAGGGAAGTCAATTTGAAAACCAAATGTGATGAAAGCAATTCCAATTTGAGAGAATTTCGTATTTTCAGTGTTGTGCTCTGATTTATAGGAAAGGCAAGCAATTCTAAAAAACACTAGGTCCTCTGTTATAACAAATTTTACTTGCTAATCAGACTGAGTCTTTAGCCAGCATAGACCAAGCACACCCAGTCTTTTTAAGAACAAAGACTTCTAACTGTGCTTATATTTACTTAAAGAAAAGCAATTTATTCAAAACTAGTGTATTTGACTTTGGTTTAACTTCAATGTGTAGACAATGGATTTTTTATATATGGTAGATTTGGGCTCTTAGCCCATGATATTTTTGCTATTAGAACTCCAAATCCATTCATTCATTTACTCAATCATTCATACTTTCAACAAAAATTTACTGAATACTTTGTCCATTCCTATTTATGTTTCCTGATATATCTATTATTTGCATATTTCCTTCTATGCCCCTGTGCTCGTTGCACATACCAGCCCCCTCTACTTATAAATCTATTTTTTTCCTGTTTTCAAATTTCTCTTTATTTTTTTATTTTACTTTTTTAGTAGTTTCAGGTACACACAACAATATAATAGTTAGACATTTCACCCCTCACAAAGTGATAACCCTTCTCCCCCAATCTATTGCCCCTCTGACATCGTATGTATCTATTACAATTCCATTGACTCTATTCCTTATGCTGTACTCCATATCCCGTGACTATATACATATATTAAATTATACTAGACATATATTATTATTCAGCTTCAGCTTCAGATGTATAGTGCAGTGGTCAGGCATCTACACCATCAATGAAGTGATCTCCCTAATAAGACATGTGCCCATCTGACACCCTACAAAATCTTTATAACATTATTGATTATATTCCCCAACCTGTCTTTCATATCTCTGTGGCAATATTGTAGTTACCAATTTGTGCTTTCTAATCTTCTCCCCTTCTCTCTCTTCTCCACCCCCCTTCCATCTAACAACCATCAATTTTTCCTCTATATCTCTAAGACTATTTCTGTTTACTTTGCTCATTTATTCAGATCTTTAGATTCCACATATAAGTGATATTATATAGTATTTGTCTTTCTCTGTCTGACTTATTTCACTTAGCATAATGTTCTCTAGGTCCATCCACATCATTGCAAATGGTAAGATTTCATTCTTCTTTATAGCTGAGTAATACTCCATTGTATAAATGTACCACAGTTTCTTAATCCAGTCATCTACTGATGGGCATTTTGGTTGTTTCCAAGTCTTGGCTATTGTGAATAGCGCTGCAATAAATATAGGGGTGCATATATTTTTTTGAATTAACATCTTTTTTGAATTTCTCTGGATAAATACCTAAGAGTGGAATTGCTGGGTCATAAGGTAGTTCCATTTCCTGTTTTTTGAGATACCTCCATACTGATTTCCACAGTGGCTGCACCAATCTGCAATCCCACCAACAATACACAAGGGTTCCCTTTTCTCCACAACCTGGCCAGCACTTGCTGTTTGTTGATTTATTGATAATAGCCATTCTTACCAGAGTGAGGTGGTATCTCATTATGGTTTTTATTTGCATTTCTCTAATGATTAGTGAGGTTGAGCATTTTTTCATATGTCGTTGGCCATCTGTATGTCCTCTTTAGAGAAATGTCTCTTCATGCAAGGGAAGTAAAAGAAAAAATAAACATATGGGATTATATCAAGCTAAAAAGTTTTTCATAGCAAAGGAAACTATCAATAAAACAAAAAGACAGCTTTCTGAATGGGAGAAATATTTGTTAATAATACATCTGATAAGGGGTTAATATCCAAAATTTATAAAACACTCATTCAACTCAACAGCAAAAAAACAAACAACCCAATTCAAAAATGGGCAGAGGACATGAAGAGACATTTCTCCTTATGAATCTTTGAGCTGGGTCCTGAGATTCATACTCAATGGTATATTTTTCTGCTCTGCAGCAATCTTGGTTGTCCCTACATTGCCATTGTGCTCACTTCTCTCAAAGTTGCACAAGCACTTTAACCATGAATGAATAGAGTTCTCTCTTTAAGCCCTTAGAAACTAGTCTTTCTATCTTCACTGCAATTCTTTTAACCCAGGAACACAGTTCCTTTGGGGATTGGCCTAGAAACTCCTGGGACAGCCAGTGTCCCTGGATATTTATTTTGTTTCCTACCTAAAGGGAATTTCTGGCCTTCCCAGAGGTTGGACTAGCTTCATATCCTCTTCTTAACAAAATTTTAATGACAGAATGTCAGAGTTCTGATCATTCGGCCTACGTATCCTTCATTGTTTTTCATATTTGGCTTAAGGAACTCGATGTAAATACCTCTCTTCTTGCTTACCTTGATATTTCAGAGTTCCAGAGCTGGTTTGAATTAAATGAAAACTTTTAAAGTGCTTAATATCGGAATTGTAGTAGATAATAAATGATAGCTATTATAGCCAATATATAATTATTATAACTAGTGTATAGATTAAACGCTAAACATGATTCTAATTTCCTATCTACCGTGTTTCCCTGAAAATAAGACCTAGCCAGACAATCATCTCTAATGTGTCTTTTGGAGCAAAAATTAATATAAGACCCAGTCTTTTATATTACATTATATTATATGTATTGTATTGTATTGTATTGTATTGTATTGTATTGTATTGTATTGTATTGTATTGTATTATAATGGCCTGGACTCATATTATAGTAAAATAAAACTAGGTCTTATATTAATTTTAACTCCAAAAGATGCATTAGAGCTGATTATCCGGCTAGGTCTTATTTTCGGGGAAACACAGTATGTATAACAGCAATAGCAATGCTGACAACAATAATAATAATAAATTGGCTATAAATGCATTTAAAAATCTGAAAGTCTTAAACTTTTAGTCATATCTTTTTTAGAAACATTACTATTTTTAAAAATTCTTATGTTCTAAATGATTTATCAAGTGCCAAAAGATGAATGAAACTTATGTTCATTCATTTATTCACCTATTAAATACTTGCTTTGTTCTTGCTTTCTTTCATCTTCATTCCATCTGAATCTCTTTTCAGTCCCCAATAGGGTTCCATAGCTTTGCTCTTGTCCTAATGGAATGCATTTCTTCAGAGACTCCACTTGGAATAGAAGTCAGCATCAGCACCTCCTAGGTGTCCTTCTTATATTATGTATAAGATTATGAGTACAAAGGGTCTGATGGGAACCAGCCTACAATCGCCTTGCCCTAGTTGCATCCCTGCCACATCAGCATTAATTGTCTTGTAAGTCTCAAAGTCTCAGAGGGAAACAGGTTGGACCTCAGAACTTAGTGAATCATCTGTGAGAGAGGAAATGAGATGAGACATTTAATAAGACTTTGCAAGAAGTAACAAGGGCAGTCATGATTCCTAGTCACTTGGACAGTTCAAAAGGGAATGGTATTTTAGAGAGAATAAAAATGTTTAAAAATATTCATTAATAATAATAAAGGAAATGCAAATAGAATAATTGGTAAGACAACATTATCACTTTCAAAATGGTAATAATTTAAAAAATAATAACTCAGAATGTTAGTGAGCATGAAAGAGAAGGAGAGTGTGCCTACACTGAAACGTGACCCTGGGTTGTTCCCCTGGTCCTAAAGGACAGCTGGCAGTGAGTAGCCAAGGAAACATGCATGCAATTTTGGTTTGAGGTATTTATTCTACATACTTTATCAAAAATACATCCAAAGATTTCTATTTAAAGGTATCCATTACCTGAGGAAAATTACAATGATTGCTATGTTTGGGTGGCTTAAACAACAGAAATTTATTTCTCTGTTTTGGAAGTTGGAAGTCTAAGGTTAAGGTGTGGCAAGGTAGATTTCATTCTGAGACCCCTTCTCTTGGCTTGTAGGCAGCCGCCATGTCGCTGTGTGCTCACATAACCTCTTTTTGTGCATTTGCAGAGAGAGAGAGAGCAAGCTCTCTGGTGTCTCTTCTTTTAAAGGCATTAATCCCATCATGAGGGCACTACCCTCATGACCTTATCTAACCCTAATTACCTCCCAAAGACCCGTCTCCAAATACCATCGCATTTATTTAGAAAAATGAATATCAAAACACAGTTCATACATTGAAGAAATTAAATAAAAGATTAGATACTGCTTTAGTCCACTCTGGTCACTGTAACAAAATAGTATAAGCTGAGGGCCTTAAACAACAGAAATTTATTTCTTACAGTTCTAGAGGCCAGAAGTCTAAAATCAAGATGCCAGCAATTCAGTTCCTGGTGAGCACATTCTTCCTGGCTTGCAGATGTCCACTTTCTGGCTGTGTCCTCACATGACCTTTCTTCTGTGGGCACACACGAGAGCCCACGTGTGTAAGCACACACACACACACACACACACACACACACACACACATAGAGTGATGGCTTTGGTGTCTCTTCTTATAAGGACATTAATCCTATCAGATCCTATTGGAGTCCCCGTCCTTATGGCCTCATTTGACCTTAATTACTTCCTAGAGGGTCCATCTCCAAATACAGCCAACACTAGGGATTAGGACTTCAATATATGAATTTTGAAGGGACACAAACATTCAGTCTAAAACATTCCACCCCAACTGCCCAAAATTTATGTCTTTGCATGCAAAATACATTTATTCCATCCCAACAGCCCCTAAAGTCTTAACTCATTCCAGCATCAACTCCACATTCTAAAATCTAAACTCTCATGTAAGTATCACTTAAATTGATGTAGGTGAGAGCTAAAGGTATTCATTCTGAGGCAAAATTCCTCTCCAGCTGTGAACCTGTGAAACCAGATAGTTATGTGCTTCCAAAATACAATGATGGAACAGGCATAGGATAGACACCTCTATTCTAAAAAGGAGAAGAAGAAAAGAAGTAAAGGGCGATGGGTCCCAAGCAAGTCCAAAACTTAGCAAGACAAAATTCACGACGTTTTAAGACTCAAGAATAATCCTCTTTGACTTGATGCTCTGCCCTCCAGGCCTACTGGATTGGCAGCATTACCCTTGTAGCTCTCTGTGCAACTCTCCTATTGTTATAATCGATGAACTCACAGTGACACATCATTATCATTCAAAGTTCACAGCTTACATTAAGGTCCACTCTTGGTGTTGTATTTACATTTTATAGGTTTTAACAAATGTATAGTAACATGTATCAAACATTATAGGGTCATACAGAATAATTTTACTGCCCTAAAACTTTCGTATTCCACCTATTAATCCTTCTCTCTCCCCCAAAACCCTGGCAACTACTGATCTCTTTACAGAATCTACAGTTGTGCTTTTTCCAGAATGTCATACTGCTAGAATCATACAGAGCATGGCCTTTTCATATTGGCTTCTTTCGCCTAGTCATATACATTTAAGTTTTTTCCATATCTTTTCATTCGTTTCTTCCAAGTTTTGGCAATTATGCATGGAGCTGCTATAAACATCTGTGTGTAGGTTTTTGCATAGACATAAGTTTTCAATTCACTTGGGTAAATACCAAGGAGCTTCACTGCTGGATCAGATGGCAAGAGTATGTTTAGCTTTGTAAGAAACCACTAAACTGTCTTCCAAAGTGGCTGCACCATTTTGCATTCCCCACCAGCAATGAATGAGAGTTCTTATTTCTTAATATGCGCATTTTAATTTCTCCAAGGCTGGAGAGTGCAGTAGGCAAAGTCCAGGCTCTGGGATCAGAAAACCTGAGTTTCAGTCACTTTTCTGCAAAGGGGACAACTCTAGGAGGAAGATGATCTCTCTGATACCTGACACGTAGTGGTGAGAATCAAGTGAGACAATGCATGTAAGTGCACACACAGTGCCTGCCATGCACATGATAGGCACTCAATAAACAGTATAATAATTATGCATGCTTATTGAGGAAAAAATATGCAATGGCCATAAACTGAATATTAAATATTCTGATTCCTATTTTTCTTTTTTTTAGGTATTTTATGTTCTTTAAAAGAAAACCTTTTTTTGGAGTAAGGGAAAAAAAACTCCTTTTATATAAAAAAGAAATCCTACAGTGTGGTAGAGCAACTTAAAATAAATGGTTTGCATATCTCCCAGCTAATCAATCACAGCTGTCCCTTGTTCTTTATGTCACTGATTGTTCCTCATGGTTTTTAGTTTATTTGTTTGTTTTTTCCTGACCCCATTTGTCTTGCTCTTGATGGCACCTCTACTTAGGTATCGAGCAGGCCCATCCAGCTTGCCAAGTCCAAAACAAAACTCTTAAATTTTCTGCAGAAACATGCTGCCCCAAGAGTCTCTTCATTTCAGTGAGGGACTAAAGATCCCTACTTGATCGGGCCATGACTTTTCATGTCCTCCTTGACAACTCTCTCTCTCACACATTCTACAGCCAATCTGTCATCAGTGCCAATTAGTTCTATCTTAGAAATGCCACCACTCCCCCACCCCCCAACTTGACCCGGCCACTTTTCACCATCTTGTCTCCAAATATCCAAGTCTGAGTCACCATCATCTTTCACCCGGACTATCTGCCCTAAGACTGGTATGGTTGTCCAAATAGTCACTTCTCCACCCTGCAACTACAACATTCCTATTCAAGCCAGATTGTTTCACTCCTCTGCTCAAAACGATCCAGTGGGGGAGAAAGCTAAAACCACCTCTTAGTGCTTCCCGTCTGAAATTTTAATTTCCCAAATGAAATTCAAAGTCATTACCATGGCTTATAGGGCCTTACATGATCTGCCCACCCTCCATGCAACGCGTGCTAGGACTTTCCCATCACTTTGCCCCTCCCTCATCATTCTGTCCATCACCTGTTCTCCAATGACACCAGTGTGCTTGCACTGCAGGAGTTTGACTTTTGCTACTCCCTCACCCAGAAGACTCTGACTCCAGTCATTAACACAGCTCACTCCTTCACTTTCTCTGGTGTGCATTCAGCTCTCAACTTTCCTGACTATCCTTTCTAAAATAGTGCACATGTGAGCTCACACACAGAGAAACACACACACACACACACACACACACAAAACAGACCCTTCAATCCCTATTTCCTTTCTCCCCTTTGATAGCCTCTATTTTTCATATTTTTATTTGGGCATTGTGACTATTTTGTGTATTGTGGTATCCCGAGCACCTAACAATATCTGGCATGTACTGCTGCATTGAAGAAATGAGTGAGGGCCTAAAAAAAGACTCAGAGCAAGGTTGGTGAAGATGAGAATCTCCCATTGCTCAATGCCTCAATGGATACAAACTGAGGCAGGTCATTAGGGCACAGAGAGTCAAGAGAGCTATCATAGTCCACCTCTCAGAATTCCATGGAGATTCCTCCTTATTTACTGTGCTCTGGATTTCTGGGAGGAGAATACCTTAGTGGTGAGCTCAGTGCAGGTATGCAGAGACAGATATGAGACATCTTACTTTCTGGAGAAGAGTCACATAAAATCCAAGCCAAGAAAATGAGGGAAAGTCAGGGGTATCCTTTGGGAGACCAGAGCTATGATAAATCACCCCAAGTATTGTTCCCTTTTCTTCCTCTTCCCCCATCAATATGTTTAAGGCGAAGGGAAGAAACTGGGTTAATATGAATGCATTTTCACTTTTCTGAAAGTGAAAATGTGTCTCCAAACAGTAAATAAAGCCAGAAGTTCAACCAGTGTGAGTGGGAAAATCAAGGGGCTATGAGCTGGAAAAGGTCCTAGCATCATATGGGAAAGTGACCCCTTTTCCTGCCACTTAAGCTACTTACCAAGCTGTCCAGTCCCAACCTTGTCCTAAGAGTCCTCAAAGAAATTTTTTAATAATGGATCTTATATAATACCAATTTAGAAAGTACTTTTACAACATTAGGTCTTTTGATTTTCAAAATTCCTTACTTAGAGCTTTTGCTTTGTCATTGTTATCATCATTTTACTAGAGAAAGTAAATGGCTTTCATGAGTCCATATGGGCAAAAAGTGGTACAGTCAGATGGAAACTGAGTCCCTCCAATTCTAAATCCCATAATCTCTTAACAAAGAAATGTACTAAACACTCAGGGAGATAGTGTTAAAACTCCTCGGTCACTTTCATGACTCCATCTCCTTTGCATTTTCTGCCAGACTAAAGATCTCATTTCTTCTCCTGCAGTTCACAATTACAAGCATAGTGTTTTACCCGTTCTATTATGTGTGACAGAGCCCTTCTGGGGTTACCATTTGAGTAATCAGGATGGAAATACATTATTTTTTTCTTATTATTTACCCCTATGAAAGTTCCAATGGAGAGAACCTGGAAGCTTCCTCCTGGAACATTTATTATTTTTCACATGAAGCCCAATATTTTTAATCTTGAAGTTTCCAACATTTTTTATATTCCCTTGTCATAGGCATACAATGCTATATCTGCTTTCTAAATAGCCGATTCATCCCCCTGCAGGGCATTCATCCTCTGTTTTGTAATTTAATTTTTGTCATTTGACATTCATACATATATGTGATTGCTTCTACTAGCATCATAGCTCAGAATTACTAGATACGTCAGCCAAGTTTGACAGTCAAATTACATTACACACAGCTTTTCTCCCCATGTCCCTCATTCAAAGATGAATATTTTATTGTATATCAAAATAATACATAAACATAATAGTTCCTTGTGTTTATAAAGAGGCTTTCTGCTTCTCAAAGTACTCATGTATTCACTCTGCCTCCTTTATCCTCAGTTTTTTGTATGTTTCATAGAGGCACCTGCATGTAAATAATTTAAGTGTTCTTATACAAGTAGATATATGTATCAGCATACTTTCAAACAATATTTTTTCACATAAGTTACATTTTTAATTTCCTTTTTCTTCTGCTTTTCCCAGACTCTCCTCTGTCCCCATCAATCTGAAATATATATAAAGTGCCACAATGACCAAGGTAGGCAGGCTAGAGTCTCAGAGCAGGTAGCCTAGAGCAATGTGATCTCAGACTGACTTGTGAGCCAAACTATTCCTTTCCATATTCCACTTCACTATCATGTCTCAGTGGAGACTTACACAAAAGGATTATTGGATTTTATGAAAGAGGTTATGTCACGCAATTCAAGGACATGGATATAGTCAATATTCATGAAGAACCACATCTGTAATTTAGAAGTCATTGGAAATAAAGCAATGGCTCTTTCTCCCTTTGCCCCTTTTGCTGGAGCTTTGTGAGCTTTTGTCTCTCGTTGTTGCTGTTCATGGAAACATCATTCTTCTCTCTGTAGACTGGCTTTGTGTACTCCAGTGATACATAGTCAAAATGGTTGCTTAGGCCTGACTTCATGCGACCTCCCTATTGAATCTCTGAATTCCTTGTTCTCGTGATTGGCCCTGTCCACCTAGTAGTCTAATGACTCCATTCCTGGGTCAAATGCACAATGCTGTTCATGTGGTTTATAGGTTGACAATTTCTTTCTCTTTTTTTAAGATTTTATTGGGGAAGGGGAACAGGACTTGATTGGGGAACAGTGTGTACTTCCAGGACTTTTCCAAGTCAAGTTGTTGTCCTTTCAATCTTAATTGTGGAGGGCACAGCTCAGCTCTAGGTCCAGTTGCCGTTGTTAGTTGCAGCCCACCATTCCTTGCGGGAATCGAACCAGCAACCTTGTGGTTGAGAGCCCTCGCTCCAACCAAGTAAGCCATCTGGCCACCAGGGAGCTGAGTAGCAGCTCATTGACTTCATTCTAGTTGCGGAGGGCGCAGCTCACTGGCCCCTGTGGGAATGAACCAGCAGTGCCGTTGCCCAGAGCTCACGCTCTAACCAACTGAGCCACCCGTCCACCCAGGTTGACAATTTCAAATGCCTTTTGAGTTTTAAGCTTTAGGGACATGTATCAATAATGTTCTTTCTAATTGTTTAGGATCTCCATCGTACTAAGTGTCAGTTGAAGATGCACCAAAAAATGTCCACAGAAACCTATTGAAAGGTGAAATAGACTTTGTTTAAAACCAGCCAATGATGTAACACATGAAATTAAATGTCCTATTTAGATTTAGTATTCTGTAAAATTAATGTGTCAACTTTTGTGATTCTTACTTTATATCCATATTTACTAGTTTCATTTGTGTATAGAATTACACATCAATAAATACCATCATTTCCTTTGAGGTATTCTAACATATAAGAATGTGAGTGGGAAATGAAAAACTTCAATAACCAAGGGACTACTTATTAATGCTTTTAAAATATCTTGTGGGTCAGAAAAAATATCTCAAAAGTTGTCTTTTTTTGTTTGTTTTTTGGCGTGAGCAGGTTGCATGAGCCTCTTCTCATCCATTAAAATCTTAATGGCATTTAAGATAATGTACATTTTTCAAAGCCATTTTAAAAATTCAAAATTCTTTCAGAGAAAGTGTCTTAAGTTTCCGATGGTTTGACTAGAAAATTATTGTAGGTATTTAAGAAGTATGATTTTTGAGACAGCTAAAGAATAGCAACATATGAATCAAAGGACACTTTTTTTTTTTCAGAAAGGATGCAGCAGTTTGGTTTCCACACATGAAACCAAAATTATGTTTCTTCCAATAATAACATGACAGAACAACTCACATTTATTGTAAAGACATCTATAAATCCTGAGGAATGTTTACAGAAACAGGTCATGCGAGTCTCCATTTTTTTATGTGCTTTTTCACATTCTGGCTCTGGATATCCTGATTCTGTATCTTTGAATGTCCAATTTAGAGCTTCATAAGAGACTTTTCCCAAAGAGCACTGGATGAGTTCCCTAATTCTCACGAGGATACCTAGAATCACCTTGCAGGGGCCTGGCCCACAATCATCATTTCGGTTCATCCAGTACAGTCTATCTGGCCCAATTAGCTCTGAATTCTCCTAAGTTAAAAATAATTTTAATAGGTATAATTTCATCATTTTTACTTTATAATATCTAATACATCCTTGTGATCATCTTGTTTGAAATGGAGAAAATGTAATATCAACTGTGAATGCCAATTTTAGAATGTTGAGTTAAAATAGAAATGAAGACAGGACTTAAAACATATTCATTCTAGGCAATCCATTTGCACTTTTTGAATAATTCAAATAATAAATGATTCTTACCTTAAAATAATGCAAACCTTGTTATTGTGCACTTAGACAGCAAATTGGTGTTATACCACTTTCTGTGGTCATCATAATTCATCCTTACTTCTGGGAGAACAATATAGTCATAGATTACACAATATTTATTGAGCACACAGTGGCAGTGCTCACAACAGGGAACCAGATATGCCCTCAAAGCTATAGAAGTAGGAATAGGTACAGCTACAAGTATAGATTATCTATAGGTATAGGTATAAATATAGGTATAGATACGCTCCTTTTATTACACCTGCTCTCACCAATGTTATCACTTTCTGATGTTGTCCAGACTTCTGAAAATAACCCATATCCATTTAAGGTTAAGATAAATGGA
The DNA here is from genome assembly GCF_964194185.1 of Rhinolophus hipposideros. NCBI lineage: Eukaryota > Metazoa > Chordata > Mammalia > Chiroptera > Rhinolophidae > Rhinolophus > Rhinolophus hipposideros. The sequence goes on from NC_138059.1 coordinate 52,800,623, forward strand.
GCCAGAGACAGCCTTCAGCTGCTGAATCCTAAAGGGGATTTTGAATTTCAAATTGCATGTAAGTGGCAGCTTGCTCTTCTGCAAGGTCTATATGGAATATTGTCTTTGTTGCCACTGTCAACCTATTAACTTTTTTTAGACATAAATACCATTGAATGAGGTATATGTTATGGAGCTAGAAAACACAGCTTTGGGAGATAGTGAGTGGCTGTTGCTTATTAATGATTTGGAAACCTGATGAGTGAAAAATCCACAAAATTAAAAAAAAAATCCAGCTCTAAATCTCTAAGCCATGTTTATTTGATTTTTAAAATAGTAGCCTAGGAAGATATGAATTAGCGTGAAATCATTGTTCTAGTGCTTTGGCCCCTTATAACCTCTTCTCAAATGTGTAATGAGAGTAACATTCCTTTTTCCTTTAGGGACTTCAGAAATATTTGGTTTAAACCACCAGTAGGAAAATATGTCACCATAGTGTACCAGTCTTTAATATAATATAATATAATATAGTATAATATAATATAATATAATATAATGTAATGTAACATAAAACAAATATATTAGCTTTCTCATTCTCAAGCCTGCCTTACTCCGCTATCTGGTCAGTTTTTACATCATATATGTGTTGGTTTGTCATTATTGATCAGAATACTCATTTCTTTTTCATAGCATATTGTACTCACTAGCAATCCCTTAGGTACCAGAGGCTTTGTATATCTGTAGAAATATCAGTTTCTTCCCAGATAACAAAATCTGTATGTGTCCCACATTGGATTAGAATGGATAAAACTTTGTGAAAATGTCATTCCTCTTCCAAAAGATTTAAATTGTGTACATTTACACGAAATATCCCCAATTAAATTCAGTAAGTCCCAGTGATTTAAGAAAGAGCTGTTCAGAGCAGCAGCAATTGCACAGTAAGCATAAGAAAAGCAAACTGGTCCATGACTTCTTTTAGATTCTTGACATCAAGTTGGAGAAGTCTGCTAAAATTTCCTATTCAAAAAATAAAATGCAGATGTCGAACTGTACAAATGATTTCCCTCTGATTTTCCTGTTTTCCCCCAAACTGAAGGACCTCAACCACGCACCCTGAAAGGCAGGGACTATTTTTGTTGCATTATTGTATCTTAACTGCTGAAGTTTGGAACAATGCAGGCATTTAAGTGTCTGTTGAATACATATGAGTAGTGACTGGGGAGAAGGGCTACAGCACGAGAGGCTGCACAATGAGGACAAATTTGCCACAGATGGAAAATCAGGAGTTGCTGCAAATAGTAGTCTAATATCTGTAAGATTTGTCAGTCCACAGTCTTAACGCATAGATCGCTGAGAATTTGCCCTCACCAAATTGGGCCATTCCTGGGATGAGCTGCCTCAAGGGTCATATATAAGTAAGAACATGTGTGGGTTATGCCAGAAAGTGTGATAATTACTGTTTAACGATCAATTGGTCTATGAGAAATCCTTCTTGGAAGGAAGAGACCCCTTTCAACGTCTCTGAGGTGATATGAAAAATGAGGAGCTGGAATTTAGCTCATTTATGTGTCCAGCTGGAGGGTCTAAAGCAGAAGATGTACTAGAGAATGAACGTGAGTCAAAATAAGAAAGAGGACAGACCAAATGAAATAAGCACAGGCTATTCCTGGAGCTCATGGCCTACAGCCTGCCCTGTTTTGTGCTTTATTCAGATGGAGGGTAGAAAGGAAAGAGTTAACCTAGTCTCTAGGTTTCCTAAAACCAGAGCAAGTAGAATATGGCACAGAAAAGCACAGGGGAGGCAAAAACACAAGTCACATGAATCTGCCTGATTTTAACTACTTTGTTAAAAAGTTTTGTATGCAGAAATAATTTGCAATAAAATGGTATATTTGGGTGACCTGAAAATTTCAGTTGCTTTTTCCTTCCTATGTAAATATTCTATTCCTTCCTCAACTCACTGTTAATAAAAGTTACCACTAAATATCTATCCTCCACGGAAGCCATCTGCAAAGCAGTAGCAACATACCACCATGTTATTTTCCTGGGATTTATACCATTTATCACATAGATTCTGGTAGAGAAACACATAATTTTGGTAAATTTCATGTTCAGTTTTTACTAGGTTTGTTTTTATAGCAACCACTAAAATACCAATAGAACAATATTCAACCCTCTAATTTTTTCAGACTAACCCTTATGAAAAATAAAAGACCAGCAGTGTTCTATAGCATTTATTCTTGGGCACTGCATAGACTGCATCTTGTTCCAAGAGTTTTATCTCAGAGATTTATGAAGAACTTTAATTCAGGCAGCAAGTCACTTTTTATTCAGAAAGATCAAAGCCATAAGGAGAGATGGTTATTGGCATTGTAACACAGCATTGGGTTTGGCGAGGATCTCTCAAAAGTCACCTCATGTTCTCTTGTACACCTTGTCTTTTCTCTACCACTTTTGCTTGAACTTATCTTTCTCTTCAACAAGTGGAAGTGCTTCCTGTGGTGAAGTTGTTAAATTGATATAAATTTAATTTTTCAGTTGAGTCGTTTTCCTTTCTTCCTTCTGTCTGTGTTGTGCGAGAGAGCGCGAGAGAGAGGGAGATATGAGGTATGGTTTTTCTGCTCTCATAGCTCTTCTCTTCCTTTCCAAATATAAAATGTTATCATTCACTTGTACAGTACCTGTCAGAATGGGCCTGAAAGAATTTTAAACACACTGGAACTGCTTGTTCCAACAAAATAATCAGTGTATGTAATCCTGTCACAACTGGTATGTTCGTCTCCATTACACACAGATGTCATGGAGTGGGTTTATACCAGTTTAAAGAGTACAGGATAAAAAACAAGCTTTAAGTGCTTTTCTTTTTTCAGGTAAAATCTATAAATGGCCCTTTTTCAAAGCCTTGCCAAATAATCTCATGGAAAAAAAATGATCCTTTTTAAAATAAAAAGGAATGTTCAGGGTGAGGTAATGGGCAGAAAATGGAGAAAGGGGTTAAGAAGTACAAACTTCCAGTTTTAAAATAACCCAGGGATGTAATGTACAGCATAGGGAATACCATCAATAATATCGTCATAATTGTGTCTGGTGATGGATGGTTACGAGATTTATTGTGGTGATCACTTCGTAAGGTATATAAATGTTGAATCTCTATGCTGTACATCTGAAACTAATACAATATTGTATGTCAAGTATAATTAAAAATTAAAGATAAAAGAAAGGAATGTTCACACTTTGATAAAGACAACATCGATACAGCAATGCCCCTAGACAATCTTGTCCCTAGTGCTAGAAAGGCATTGGGTAGGGTTTCAGGTTGTACTGGAAGTTGGGAAAGGGATGTGCCAAACTTGTAACCATGAGCCTGAGAATCACATGGTACCTAAAATCAGACAGTCATTTCACCTCCTAGTACCTTGTCCTTCTGTCAGTCCCCATGCTCTGTCCCCTTCCCTGGGAAATGGAGTCCAGGCTCAAAGTGTTTCCCACAACTTTCTATTGCCTTATCTGAAATTTACAAACGTCCTAACTATCAAGGGCTCCTCTTAACTACTGCTTCTCACAGGCCCCCAGTATTGAAAGATTTTATCCACTAACAAACTGTATTTCTGAAGTAATGATACACATTCTCTAGTAGTCAGTGTCATACATGACAGCCAAGCCGATCTTCCAGCATTGCCTCACCCAGTTTGCAGAATTTAAGCTGAAATGAGCACAACTAATAAATTTGTAATTACTCTGCACTACTGTCTTGAGTATACATGCCACATTAGGTACCTGTATGTCTCCACTATTACATTCACCAGTTTTTAGAGAAACTCTGATCTACGTATATGTATGTTTTTGTTTCCGGTTCTGGGTAGTGAAAGGTCTGCATTTTGAAATCTGAGAGATGTGGTTTTAAATTTCACTAGCTGTGCAGTCTTAGGCAAGTTATTTTACTTCTCAGAGCCTATAATAAGAATGGACGATAAAATATACAGAATACCTACAAGAGTGCCTGGTAAATAATGAGCATTTAATGAATGTAGCATTCATTAATGTAGCTACTTATCATTTAATAGCTACCATCATCATTTCCTCCACATTCCCAGCATATATCCCAACAAGTTTTCATTTTCTCCAAATCACCAAATTATTAAATAAGTACTTTATTGTAAACATCATTAGGGCAGGGACTAGGTCTTTTGTTTTGGGATTCTTAGCACTTATAGTGTTGTTTAAGCATTAAGAAAACAATTAGTACATGATGAATGAATGACTAAATTTAAAGAGTGATTTTTAATAGTAATAATAATGTACACACCTATAGATGTATAAGATCCACAGTTAAACATTAATGTAAACCCTTAAACAAAGACTACACAGATACGAGATATTTAACCTTAAGAGATTGAGGAGTGTCCTATTTTTAAGTTTGTGAAATCGTGAATTACATGACCTACGATAGACAAATTACCTGTAGTGGGAGCCAGAGACATGAAAAATGAGTTTCATTCCATGCTAAGTACAATTCTGGGTGCTGGAGGGAGGAAGTGCATGAAGGGTGTGTTTCCTGCCCTAACAAGCTTACAGACGAATAGTAAGAGAGACCCATAGTCAGATAATTACAAGAGAGAGAAAAGTGCAGTGATAGAGCTGTGCCCAGGATGCCATGGGCACATGAAGCAGGGAATGGGAAAGGAATAGTTTCCTGGAGGGGTTTCCTGGAGACCAAGATGGAGTGTAAAAGTGTCAGGAGGTCAGGGATGTTGGAGGGTGACCTACGGGTGGGACAAGGCAGGGTAAAGATATCCCAGGAAAAGGATATTTTGCAAAATTAGATGGTGACCTCATGGAGCCTTGTGTGGCTAGAGGGTGAGTATGAAGCTGAGAGTGAGGGAAGTGGAGAGTGAAGACATGGCCCATGGTTCTTATTAAAAAGCTTGAACTTGATTCTGTAGCTGGTTAGTGCCCTGAAAAATTTTAAGCTGAGGAGTGGCATGGCCAGATTGCATTTCGAATGAATCCCCCTTTGGCTTTGTGGAGAATGGATTTCAGGAAGACAGAACTGAGTTCTGGGCAACAGCTAAGAGACTGTCTGTTTGCTCTGAAAAACACAAAACCAGGGCTGTGCAGGTTGGGATGGAAAAGGGGTGGTAATTTGAGAAATATTTAGGAAATAATATCAACAGAAATTGGTGACTGAGGGGATGTTGGAGTTGAATTGAGGGAAGAGTTTAAGACAATTTGAGATTTTCAGCTTGCATGATTAGATGTAAGATTATTTTATCCACTAAGAGTAAGAATGCCAAAGGAGGAATGGGTTTTTAGAGGTAGAGGTGATGGAGTGAGTCTGAGGTGCCTGTTGGATGCTGAAGGTATTTGACGTTTTACCTCAGAGAAGAGATTTAGACTAGAAAGATGGGGTCATCTGTACCAAGAAGATCAGGATTTCACCTCTGAGGTAGTTCCTGGCATAAACCATGATTGGCTGATATGATTATGTAATGTAAGTAGGGAACTGATCCAATGTGGGGATGGGGCGGAATCAAAGCCTATATATAACTACTTTAAATTTCCTAGGGCTTTCTTAAGAATAGAGGCAGTCAACTCACAAATTTTAAAATAAATGACATCAAAAGAGTTCATTCAATAAATACATATTCACAGTTTAATAAAAATAAACTTCCTAAAGAAACAGAAAAGAATGGGCATTTTTAAAAGGAAGGAAGAGAGGAGAGTAAAAGAGAGAGACAATAAAGAGCAATTCAGAGGAAGGAAGAGAGGAAAGGAGAGAGAAAGAAAAAGAGTGCTCATGGGAAGAGAAAGAATTCCTGTTCATGAGAATGTGAAGATACTTCTGGCCTTTTGTTTACAGAATGGACTAATAATCTTGTAGCAGTCTCTTTCTGTTCTACTTTAAGTGGGAAAATGTAAACTTTTATGCAAATATATGCAGAATCAACGTTATATGTGTACACCAAATATCCATGGGTTTCCGTTTTAAATTTTGAAGGGTGTGTTAGGGTACCTGATACTTTGTTAATATTGAATTGATACAGTGACCACTCAATCTCAAATGTACGGGAAATACTTCCAGGGCTTAGAAAGAGAAAAACGATTGGTTTTTGCAGTGTGAGGTTTTCTTTCAGTCTCTCTGACTTTTAAAATGTTTCTCAGGTCATTCTTGTTTCCTCATACACAAACTCTGTTCTCTCCTCTGAGGTGTCCTTGGCCACCCGGCTTCTTTCTGCCACCAGTGGCCACCCTGCCGGAGCAGTATACGATGGGCATGGCCAGTGAAATGGTTCAAGCCACAGACTCTGAACAGGAGTAGACTGTCCCGGTTCAAATCCCAGCACTGGGTCCTGAGCTGGTGATTTCAGGCAAGGCAGCTAACAGCCTTGTCTCAGTTGTATCAACTCCAAAGCAAATCCAATGTCATCATCTCCCTCTCAGACATGTGGATATGCGAAAGGAAGAAAACACAGATAAAGCACTTTCTTAAGCCCAATGTCTGGTAATGAGTAAATAGCAAATATTGAGCAATCATTATTATTATTTAAATACATTCTATAGTTTATTTAATTAATAATAATCTTAATTTTATAATTCATTAGTGATTTGTATTTTATTATTATTTTAATGATTAAATCTTCACCCCTATGGGAAATGGGCCTTTAGAGTGCTTCTCAGTTCCTTGCTGTCCCCTATAAACTGCAATCTCAAATGACCAGGGACTGGGTGGGCTGGCTAGTAAGTAAATGTGCAGCCACTAGGGAGCCATGGTTAAACAGATTGGTTTAGGGTCTGCCCAAATTTAAGAAAACTGCCTTCTCTTGGCCAGATGGTAAATTGAATGTCTTCCTCACAATGAGACTGAAATTTGAGGATACGGAATAAAGACTAAATTGCAATGCACTAGGAACCTCAGGTGTTACCTACCCTGTTTGTAGCTCTCACCAGAGGCCTTGACTCCTCTAGGCCATTCTGGTGCTGGTACTGGCCCAGGTGGGCTGACCATAGAGGTCCTGCGCCACTGCCGAGTGTCCACGGAGTGTGGCTACACTTGGAACCTGGGAGCAATGCTCTGACCCCTATCATTACTTTTCCTGGGGCAAGATGATCTGTTCGTATAAAATTAAATTACAATATTTTGGCCTGAAGAAATCCCCTTACAACACTGGCCTTATTCTGGACACAAAAGATAAGTTTCTCCCCATCCAATTTAGGGAGAGATACAAGACATACACATAACCTTTTTAAAAAGGACCTTCACTCAGGGCAGTTGTAGATGTTAATCCATCTTCTCAGTGTAGTTGTGCCTGTATCTTTTTTTAAAGTATTTCTTTAATTTTTCAATTATAGTTGACATATATCATTATATTAGTTTCAGGTGTACAACATAATGATTAGACATTTATATACCATACGAAGTGATCATCCTGATAAATCTAGTACCCATCTGACACCATACATAGTTATTGCAATGTTATCAACTGTATTTCCTATGCTGTGCTTAACATCCCCATGACTATTTTTATAACTGGCAATTTGTACTTTGTAATTCCTTCTCCTTTTTCATCTATCCTCCAGACCCCCTTCCACCTGGCAACCATCAGTTTGTTCTCTGTATCTATGAGTTTTTTTCTGTTTTGTGTGTTCATTAATTTTGGTTTAGAGTCCACATATAAGTGAGACCATATTGTATTTGTCTTTCTCTGTCTGACTTATTTCACTTAGCATATTGCTCTCTAGGTCCATCCATGTTATCGCAAATGGCAACATTTCATTCTTGTTTATGGCTCAGAAATATTCCATTGTATATATGTATCACTCCTTCATTCATTTGTCTACTGATGGACACTTAGCTTGCTTTCATACCTTGGCTATATGGGAAAGGAATTTAGACTGTGGTTGACAGACCATTGCCTAAAAGCACTGTTATCTTTTGCATGGATTTCTGGGAGCAGAAAGTGATTTACCTGAGGGGCCCAAGGTTTCAGGCTCCATTTGAAGATTTTCCTAGTGATCTTCTGTACCTGGAGTGTAAGGCACTGGTGGTGAGGGGGGGATGTCAGTTGAGAGCATTATGTGGCTAAATAGTCCACGCCCTTTCCTCTGTCCTCTTCACTCTCCATCAGCCTGTCTGTCCCCCTCTCTCCTGCTTTTTTATTCCCTCTCTCTCTCCTTTTCCACCCTTTTTTCCATCTTACTGTACGGGAACACCTTACATTTATGTTTTCCTCATCAGAATGTTTGCTTTTAACTGAATTTTAGTAAATTCAACAACTCTCCTAACCCTTTCCACTCTGGATTTGGCAGGTGCGTTTTGGATTACTACAGACCTTTCTAGTCTTCTCCTCCATTATTTTTCTAGATTGTAGAAGAAGTGTCCCAAATATTGAACACTCGTACATAGCATTGATTAGCTCACCAAGCCCAAACATTCTTTTACAGGCATAAACTGCATATGCCAACGGAGAGGAATCGGGTCAGGTTAATGGCTTGGATATTCCTTTTTTTAGTGGCACATACTCGCCAGCCTTTAGGAAGGGGTTAGTTCAGCAAGCGCATATGGTCTGCTCATAAGGACACTGTCACATTTGGAAAATGCCTGAGAGTCTTTAAGCCGCCATGTCCTACAACACAGTGCCTGAGATGGGAGAAGATGAAATTAATGTTGTTCAAGCACCTTCTGAGCTTGACCCTTTGAGAGCACCTACACTCCTAGATAGAATGCCTGGGCAGGGACTGCAGCCCAGTGGTGAACCTCACTTGGGGCTTCAGATCCATGATTCTAGGTTTGGGGGTTGGGGTATTTGAGAAAATTCTTTAACCGTTCCAACCCGTTGCTTCCATGTTTGTGAAATGATGATGATAATACCTGCTTTAATCAGGAGCATTAACTAATATAAATAAAGGGTGTAACATAATGTCTGGTATTAAATAAAAACTCTATGAGTGGTAGCAACTAATATTATATTAATTGATTCATTTAGTCCTTACTACTGTGTTGTGAATGAGGACACTGAGGTATAGAGAAACAGTGAAATGTGCCCGAGGTTACAGAGCTGTTAGAGAAGTGGTGAGGTGCGGTTGTTCTCAGGTATATCTGACTCCTACCCTGCCTCTCCTGCCATCCAGAGCCCCGTAGAGACATCTGTGCTCCTAGGAAGCACAGTTGCCTTGAGTGGGTAGGGACCTTCACTTGATTCCCATGAGTGAAACACATTCAGAGAGTTGAGGGAACTGATTTATTTCTTCCAAAGTTCTTGCACTGTGATGATGTAAGTTATTAACCTATTGATCCACCTATGTGGTCATGTTTATGGCAGTTTTTAGTGTAGAATTTGAAGGCTTATACTAATTAATAGCTCTGAATTCTAATAGACTACGTTATGCCTAGAAATGATAAATTTTTATTAAACTTTACTGAACCTGATTCTCTTCACTCTTTTTTCGAATAGCATCTCAGTGAGGCCTGCCCTAGCCAACTTGTCTAAAATTTTACACAGCGCGTGTGCACACACACGCACCCTCAACTGACATATGAAACTTCTATTGCCCTTCTTTCTTTGTGCCCTGTTTAGCATTTATCAATATCTGGGATTCTCTATCTTTACTTACTTATCTCAGTTGCTGTCTATGTCCCTGACCAGTGTGTGAGCCTCAGTGGTTGGTGCTCAGTGAATACTTGTGGAATACATGGATAATCACATCTCTATTGTCTTCCCTATTCCTGTCCACATTTCAGCCTGACTATTCCACAGAACCCAAATTCACCAGGATTCGGGCTACCTCTCCTCTTTCACATTTTGCTCCTAAAACTCTTCATGGTGTTTCAGTTCTATTGTTTTACTTATTGTGACCTCAGTTAAACTAGCAAATAAATGGCAAGGGCTTGTTTTTTCCCTTAGAGGTATTAAATTTATTTCTCTGAAAGGTATGCAAAAGGTTATTTGGTATTTCTATCATCATACCTAGGGTGGTAAGGTTTTAGGAAACCCATAGTACACTAAAGGGGAAAAAGGAGAGGAAACAAAAAGATATAAAGGAGAGGAGACTAGGAGTTAGCTTATCTGGGTTCTAATGCTAGCTATTACTGATCATATTACTTTGGGAAAGCATTGAATTTCTCTGGAACTTCGTTTCCCTAGAAAATGAGTAGGTTAGGCCAGATGACCTCGAAGTTCTCCAAAGGTGTATCATTCTAGGTCTAACCATATTTATAGGTGTAACCAGTCTTACACGCTATGATTCAAAAGAACTTAAAATATGTTTTCTGATGCCAGGGACACATTTCAGGTTTTGCTTCTTTCTGTGTTGCTAAAAGAATTGTTTTACTTTCACAGATATAAGTATTTCTCCAACAAGGTTTAGCATAAAGAGCTTCTATTTTGAGTTCCTTTGCACCAAAGCCAACCCTTAATTTTCTGAAGAGTAATAGAAATAAAACTGTCAAGATTTTCAAAATTGATGGAAGGTAGCCTTTGGAAACCTTTACATTTGTTCTCTAGGCACATGCAAAAGATGCAAAATAACGCTTCAAGCTTTCTTTGAAAATAGAATTAGTTTGAAACCAATAGGGATTTGGAAACAGGAAGCCTAACACTTTTCCTTCTGTGTGTGTGTACACACACACACACACACACACACACACACACTACATTGACTCTTCATGGGGGATGGGAAATGAAATTAATTTAAAAGTAGGTTTTGATCATTAACAGGCTAAAAGGTCACTCTTCTGGAATGTGAGACATTTCTGATACTATTACGTTCTTCCCAATGAGGAAGGGAACATTTGACTAAAGAAAAAAAAGTATATTCATATAAAGTGTCTTCTTGTAGATTGTAATCAATTTTATCCATGTCCTTTAAAAGAGTTATTACTTTTAATTAAATGAGAGGTCATGAGAGCATTAATTTGGGGAACTTTGATAGACAAGGTCAAACCAACTTTTCCCACAAGTCATCTGAAAACTGCCTTAGATAAATTTTAAAACGAGTTTGACTTTGAATAATATTAATGGAAAACATAACATGTAAATATTGTATGAACACTAATAAATAGGTAGAATGTTAATAAATAAATTCAATAATAAAACGTATTCAGTAGAATGGCACTGACATTTATTGAGCACCTTCTCTGAATAAGTCCTTCATAAATTGCCGAAATTAATCCATGCAACAAATATGTGAAGAGATATTATTTTCCCGTTAAACTCACAAGGAAACAGGATCAGAGAGGTTTGGTAACTTGCCTAAGACCAAATAGTTAATACGTTGTTATGGACTGAATGTTTGTGTCCCCCCAAAATTCATATACTGAAGCCCTAATCCCCCATGTGATGGTACTAAGAGGTGGGGCCTTTGGGAGGTGATTAGATTTAGATGTTGTCCTGAGGGTAAAACCCTTGTAATGGGATTAGTTTCCTTATAAGTAAAGTATGAGAGACCGCAGCTTTCTCTCCCCACCCCCACCCCAAATTTGTATGCCTTTTATTTCGTTCTCTTGCCTGATTGCTCTGGCTAGGACTTCCAATACTGTGTTGAAATGCAGAGGTGATAGGGGACAGCCCTATCGTGTTCCTGAACATAGAGCAAAGGGCTTCAGTTTTTCACCATTAATTATGATAGTAGCTGAGGGTTTGTCATATATGGCCTTTATTATGTTGAGGTATTTTCCTTCTATACCCATTGTATTCAGTGTTTGAATCATAAATGGATATTGTATCCTGTCAAATGCTTTTTCTGCATCAATTGATATAATCATGATTTTTGTCCTTTCTTTTGTTCACGTGATCGATTTGCATATGTTGAACCATCTTTGTGCCCCTGGGATGAACCCCACTTGGTCGTGATGAATAATCTTTTTAATGCATTGTTGCATTCGATTTGCTAGAATTGTGTTTAGGATTTTTGCATCTGTATTCATCAGAGGTATTGGTCTGTAATTTTCTTTTTGTGTGTTATCCTTAACAAGTATTGGTATCAGCATAATATTGGCCTCATAAAATGAATTAGGGGGTGTGGTCTCTTCTTCAATTTTTTGGAAGAGTTTGAGTAGGACAGGTATAAAATCCTCTGAATGTTTGGCAGAATTCACTAGGGAAGCCATCTTGTTCCTGACTTTTGCTTTTGGTAAGGTTTTGGATGCCTGATTTAATTTCCTTACTGTTGATTGGTCTATTTAGATTTTACAAATCTTTGTGATTTATCCTAGGAAGGCTACATGTTTCTAAGAACATGTCCATTTCTTCTAGGTTATTGAATTTGGTGGTAGATAGCCCTTCATAGTATTCTGGGATAATCCTTTGTATTTCTGTGGTGTCCATGGTAACTTCCCCTCTTTCATTTCTGATTTTGCTTAATTGTGTCTTTTCTATTTTTATCTTAATGAGTCTAGCAAAAGGTTTGTCAATTTTATTAATCTTTTCAAAGAACCAGCTCTTTGTTGCACTAATATTTTCTGTTGTCTTTTTGTTCTCTATTTCATTTAGTTCTGCTCTGATTTTTATTATTTCCTTCCTTCTGCCGACTTTGGTATTCATTTATTTGCTTTTTCTTTTTCTAGTTCTTTAAGGTGTAACATGAGGTTATTTATCTGGGATTTTTCTTGTTTCTTCAGATAGGCCTGTAAATTCCCACTTAAAACTGCTTTCACTACATCCCAAAAATATTTGTAGGATTTATTTTCATCGTCATTTGTTTCTATATACCTTTTGATCTCTCATCTTATTTCTTCTTTGACCCAGTCGTTCTTCAAAAGTATGTTGTTTAATCTCCACATATTTGTGGTTTTTCCTGCTTTCTTTTTGCAGTTGATATCCAATTTCAAAACCTTGTGATCAGAGAATATGCTTGGAATGACTTCAGTCTTCTTAAATTTGCTGAGGCTTGTTTTATGTCCCGATATATAGTCTATCCTTGAGAATGTTCCATGTACACTAGAAAAGAATGTATAGCCTGATGTTCTAGGATGAAGTGCTCTATAAATGTCAATTATGTCCATTTCATCCAATGGGTCATTTAGGGCTGATACTTCATTATTTATTTTTTGTTTGGATGACAATAGCTATCCATAGCTATCAATGATATAGTTCGGTCCCCTACTATAATTGTGTTTTGGTCAATTTCTCCCTTTAGTTCTGTCAGTAGTTGCTTGGTATATTTCGGTGCTCCCTGATTGGGGGCATAAATATTGATGACTGTTATGTCTTCCTGTTGTATAGACCACTTTATCATTTTATGAAATGTCCATCTTTGTCTCTTGTTACCTTTTTTATCCTGAAGTCTGTTTCATCTGATATTAGTATGAACTATATCTGCTTTTCTCTGAATACCATTTGCTTGGAGTGTCAGTTTCTAGCCTTTCACTTTGAATCTATATTTGTCCTTGTAGCTGAGATGTGTCTCTTGGTGGCAGCATATAGTTGGGTTTAGTTTTTTTTATTCAATCTGCTACTCTATGCCTTGTTATTGGTGAGCTCAGTCCATTTACATTTAGGGTAATTATTGATATATGAGAATTTCCTATGATTCTATCTCTGGTTTTCTGGTAGGATGGTGTCTCCATCATTTCTTTACCTTTTTGTTGCTGTCTATTATTTCAGTGTGGTGGTATTCTATGATTTTTTTTCCTCTGTTTCTTCTTTTATGTTATATATTTCAGTTCTGGATTTTTTTTGAGTGGTTACCATTAAGTTTATGTAAAATAAAGTTTCATGTTTAGAGTATTCCATTATCTTCAGTATGCTTAGTTTCTCCATTCCCCTGTGCTGATTCAGGCCTTTACTCTCTCCCTTTTTATGCGTTTTGTTCTCACAAATTATCCCTATTTATGCTGAGTTGATATCTGCACTGCAGTAGCACGTTGTCTTTTTCCTCTGTTTTTAAGTGTTGTTTTTTTTGCCTTTCTTTACCCTGTATGTTTTGTTTAAGTGCCCCTTTTGGTGTAGAGGTTGCCACTTCCTGCTTCTGTTTGTTCATTATATTATTCATGGTTTTGTATTCTTTTGGTTTTTTGTTTCAGGTCGAATAGCCTCCTTCAGTATTTCTTGTAGTGCAGGTCATATGTTAGAAAATTCCCTCAGCTTCTGTATGTCTGGGAAGGTCTTTGTTCCTCTTTCATATCTAATGGATATTTTGCTGGATATATATTCTTGGTTGATAATTTCTCTCTTTCAATAGTTTGAATATTTGGTTCCACTCCCTCCTGGCTTGTAGAGTTTCTGCTGAAAAATCTGAAGATAATCTAATGGGTTTTCCTTTGTAGGTTACCGTCTTCTTTTCCCTGGCTGCCTTGAGGATTCTTTCTTTGTTGTTGATTTTAGACAGCTTCAATACAATGTGCCTTGGAGAAGGCTTGTTGGGATTGAGGTAATTTGGTGTGCTTTTTGATTCTTGGATTCGAGGATCTAGTTTTTTCCATAAATTTGGGAAGTTCTCGTCGTCTATTTGTTTGGATATACTCTCTGTTCCCTTCTCCCTTTCTTCTCCTTCTGGTATGCCCATTATTCTTATATTGCTTTTTCTGATAGAGTCAGAAAGTTCTTGTAGAGTTCTTTCATTTCTTTTAACTCTCAAGTCTCTCTCTTCTTCCATCTGTGTCATTTCCAGATTTCTATCTTCAATGTCACTGATTCTTTTCTCCATCTGGTCAAGTCTATTACCTAAGCTGGTATTTCATTCTTCATTTCTTTTACTGAGTTCTTAATCTCCAGAAATTTTCTTTGGTTCTTTTTTAAAATTTCAATCTCTTTGGTAAAATGTTCATTTTGTTCTTTGATTGTGTTTCTGAGTTCATGTCTGTGTTTCTTGCATATCATTGAGTTTTTTAAGAATTGCGATCTTGAAATCTCTGTCATTTAAGTCACATATTTCCATGTCTTTAAGTTCATTTTCTGGAAACTTCATTTTCTTTCTGAGCTGCCTTGTTATGTTGGTTATTCATGGCAATTAATGAATTATTATTTCTCTTCCTAGACATCTACAGGAGTGGGTTCTACAACAGGTTGATAGGAAGAGGTCTTTCTTTTCCTTTCCAGTAGCTGTTGTCGACTGCTTTATTTTCTTTCCAACTGCAGCCTTTTATTCTCTGTCATGCTGCAGTGTTATATTTCCTCTGCACTATTCTGGCTTCTCACACAATGTGGGGGTTCCCTGGAAGGTGGGCTTCTCCTCTGTGAGTAGGTTGCCTGGGTCTCAGTTCACTGCCTCTGTTGTGGGATGTGTAGAGGTTCTGTATTTCCAAAGTTCTTCCTGCACCAGATTCAGGGCCTGTGTGTTTCAGCAGCCCTGTTTATCCTTGCAGGGTTCCAATCAGATAGGTGGAGGTGGGGTTGAGGTGGGTTGTGAGAGGTGGCTGTGAGTAACGGTGGCAATCACCAGCGCAGCCCGTCCTGCACCCAGGGCTCCCTGCCCTTCACGGAAACTATTTGTGCTGTGGGCTGCAGTTCTCAGAACTGCAAATATTCTGTTCTTTTGATATGACACTGCTACCGCTTGGCTTCTGGCACTGGGAGGGTGGGAAGAGGCGGCTAAGCTTTGTGCCTAAGCCTTCCATTCTCTGCTTGGCAGTGAGGGCTTAAACCACCATTTTCACCCTTCTTTCCTCAATCTCTGTGGTGAGTGTTGGGTTCAGCAATATTATATACTGATCCCTCAGGTGGGAGACTGTCCACAAGGGGAGCACTGGCAATCCAAATTCTTCCCTTTCCTGCCACTGCTGTAGCTCCGGAACGCAGGGAACTCCATCTGTGCTCTTGCACCAGTGCAGGCCCGCGTCTCCGCGCTTCTTCCTTCCCCCAGAGATTTCTTCTCCAAGAGTACATACTAACCAAGAAAGGCCATCCATGCACAGAGAAAGAAGGTGGCCACCTGCAAGGCTGAAAGTTCTACCAGGAACCAAGTCTGCTGGAACCTTGATCTTGGATTTCGCAGCCTCCAGGACTGCGAGAAATAAACTTCTGTTGTTTAAGCCGCCCAAGCTGTGGTACTTGTTATAATAGCCTAAGCTGATTAAGACAGTGGCAGAGCCGGCATTAGAAATCAACTCTGTCAGATTTCAAAGTCCATGCTGATAAGGACATGGGATCTAGGAAGTTGTCGTGGGCAAGGGCATCTTGCATAGGCTAGGTGGATGCACCAAAGGATTTGGGATCACTGGTCCAAGGAGCTAGAGCCTAGTGGAGATTAACTCCTTTCTCACCAAAGTAGAAACCCAGAAAATGGGAGATACCTTCCTAGGTTTCTTCTTCTCCACAGGTGCCCTCACAGCATCTGCCTCAGTACATGATTTCCAATCCATCCTGTCACGCAGGGGACCCTGCTCGTTGCGCCATTTGTCATGCGGGGCATCCGGCGGGGTCTCTGCTCCCGCTCCTCACATAAGAATGCAGGACACGGTGAGGCCAGAAAGAAAAACCCACGGAGCCATAGATAGGGGAGTCAAATCACTATATTCTCGCTGGCGGCTAGTCTGGAGATACAAGAAGCGGGATCTACATAATCTGCAACCCGCCGTCCTAACAGCAGTCCCTGCTTGCCAGCCACCATCTTCTTGCTAGCCCCCATTCTTTCTGCTAGCGTAGCCACAGCAGTTATATTAGTGGCCAATGGCTTATGGGTTGCAGCTGACAGTCAACTAGCCACAGCTGATGGCCATCTGATTACAGTTGATGGCCATTTACTACCCGAGCCAGCACCTTTCTATGTGAGGCCGAGAGCCTGGAAACTGCTTTTTGGGGCTTTGTCCCCACACTCCACCCCTACAGGGTCTCACCTCACAATCTATGCAACAGGCGTCTTCTGTGAGGGGCCCTGTGCGAGGATCCTGGAGGTGAATGCAATATCCTGGACACAGCCAGGCTCTCTGAGCACAGCCAGGGTTTATCAGGGCACCACCCCAGTACTTCTGGTCACAGCCAGACTTCCTGGGCTTCTTAGGGTACCGCCAGTCTCCCCGGGCACAGCCAGAGTTTCTTAGGGCACTGCCACTCTCTCTGGGCACAGCCAGACTTCCTGGACTCAGCCAGGGCTCTCAGGGCACTGCCACTCTCTCTGGGCTCAGCCAGACTTCCTGGACACAGCCAGGGCTCTCAGGGCACTGCCACTCTCTCTGGGCACAGCCAGACTTCCTGGACGCAGCCAGGGCCTCTCAGGGCACTGCCACTCTCTCTGGACACAGCCAGACTTCCTGGACATAGCCAGGGCCTCTCAGGGCACTGCCACTCTCTCTCTGGACTTCTCGGGGTACCGTGCTGGAACAACAGTGGCTCACATCAAGGTGCTTACATATCAATGGCGGCCAGTCAAGACACAAAAGCAAACATCCGCCAGTCCCACTACATGGTGGTATGTTCCCAAACAGTCAAGCGGTCCATTAAATTAGGGATAGAAGGCAATTCCTCATAGTCCATAGTCTTTTGCCAGGGCTGTCCTGGGGGTGAGGGATGACCTTGACCTCACCCTCATCTCCCAAGGAGGACTCAGCAAGTGTTTCCTCCCGGGACAAGTCCCGCATCCAGGCTGCGTCAGCAAGCACTTCCCAGCCCACACGGCCGCAGTGTCCTTCGCTTTCTCCGGCCTCTGCTAGTTGAGAAACCATCCACATCTTTCCACCCCTCCACGGGGATCGAGCTCTCCAGCAGCTGCTCCTCCTGGTCTTCCTCAGACTGAGCTTTCATACGCACAAACTGCTCCACTGCCCTTCGGAGAGCTTTGGCCAGCACCGTATCCTGCCGACTATGCCATGTGTCACGCGGGGGACCCTGCTCGCTGCGTCATTTGTCATGCGGGGCGTCCGGCGGGGTCTCTGCTCCCGCTCCCCACATAAGAACGCAGGACACGGTGAGGCCAGAAAGAAAAACCCACGGAGCCATAGATAGGGGAGTCAAATCACTATATGCTCGCTGGCGGCTAGTCTGGAGATACAAGAAGCGGGATCTACATAATCTGCAACCCGCCGTCCTAACAGCAGTCCCTGCTTGCCAGCCACCATCTTCTTGCTAGCCTCATTCTTTTTCTGCTAGCGTAGCCACAGCAGTTATATTAATGGCCAATGGCTTACGGGTTACAGCTGACGGTCAACTAGCCACAGCTGATGGCCATCTGATTACAGTTGATGGCCATTTACTACCTGAGCCAGCACCTTTCTATGTGAGGCCAAGAGCCTGGAAACTGCTTTTTGGGGCTTTGTCCCCACACATCCCTTCTGACCACCCCTGCTCTTCCTGCCTTAGTTTGGCACCTTCTGTCTCCATTGGACTTCCTGCCTTCAGTCTTTCCCCTTCAGCCATCCTAACCCTGAAATGATCTCTTTAAAACTAAAAATGATTGATGTTGCTTTCCTACTAAAATCCTTCAGTGATACAAGGTGCAAAGGGCAAGTGGCAGTGTCCCTCTGTCACGCAGGGGACCCTGCTCGCTGCGCCATTTGTCGTGCAGGGTCTCAGCTCCCACTCCCCGTCCAAGAACGCAGGACACGGTAAGGCCAAAAAGGAACACCCACGGAGCCATAGATAGGGGAGTCAAACCAATATATTCTGCTGGCGGCTGGGCTGGAGACACAGGAAGCAGGATCTACATAATCTGCCTAACAGCAGTCCGCGCTTGCCAGCCACCATCTTCTTGCTAGCCCCCATTCCTTTTCTGCTAGCGTAGCCACAGCCGTTATATTAGTGGCCAATGGCCTACGGGTTACAGCTGACGGCCAACTAGCCACAGCTGCTGGCATCTGATCACAGTTGATGGCCATTTACTACCCGAGCCAGCACCTTTCTATGTGAGGCCGAGAGCCTGGAAACTGTTTTTTGGGGTTTTGTCCCCACACTCCACCCCTACAGGGTCTCGCCTCACAATCTACGCGACAAGCGTCTTCTGCGAGGGGCCCTGTGCAAGGAGCCTGGAGGTGAATGCACTATCCTGAACACAGCCAGGCTCTCTGGGCACAGCCAGGGTTTCTCAGGGCACCACCAGTACTTCTGGGCACAGCCAGACATCCTGGGCTTCTTAGGGTACCACCAGTCTCCCCGGGCACAGCCAGGTTTTCTCAGGGGACCACCACAGTACTTCTGGTCACAGCCAGACTTCCTGGGCTTCTTAGGGTACCACCTGTCTCCCCGGGCACAGCCAGCTTTTCTCAGGGCACCACCACAGTACTTCTGGTCACAGCCAGACTTCCTGGGCTTCTTAGGGTACCACCTGTCTCCCCGGGCACAGCCAGAGTTTCTCAGGGCACTGCCACTCTCTCTGGACACAGCCAGACTTCCTGGACTCAGCCAGGGCCTCAGGGCACTGCCACTCTCTCTGGGCACAGCCAGACTTCCTGGACACAGCCAGGGCCTCTCAGGGCACTGCCACTCTCTGGACACAGCCAGACTTCCTGGACACAGCCAGGGCCTCAGGGCACTGCCACTCTCTCTGGACACAGCCAGACTTCCTGGACACAGCCAGGGCTCTCAGGGCACTGCCACTCTCTCTCTGTGCCTCTCGGGGTACCGTGCTGGAACAACAGCGGCTCACATCAAGGTGCTTACATATTATCAATGGCGGCCAGTCAAGACACAAAAGCAAACATCAACCAGTCCCACTACATGATGGTATGTTCCCAAACAGTCAAGCGTCCATTAAATTAGGGATAGAAGGCAATTCCCCATAGTCCATAGTCATTCGCCAGGGCTGTCCTGGGGGTGAGGGACGACCTTGGCCTCACCCTCATCTCCCAAGGAGGACTCAGCAAGCGTTTCCTCCTGGGACAAGTCCTGCATCCAGGCTGCGTCAGCAAGCAGTTCCCAGCCCACAGTGCGGCAACAACCTTCGCTTTCTCCGCTTTCTCCGGCCTCTGCTGGTTGGGGAACCATCCACATCTTCCCACCCCTCCACGGGGATCGAGCTCTCCAGCAGCTGCTCCTCCTGGTCTTCCTCAGACTGAGCTTTCATACGCACAAACTGCTCCACTGCCCTTCGGAAAGCTTTGGCCAGCACCGTATCCTGCCGACTACGCCAAGTGTCACGCAGGGGACCCTGCTCGCTGCGCCATTTGTCGTGCAGGGTCTCAGCTCCCACTCCCCGTCCAAGAACGCAGGACACGGTAAGGCCAAAAAGGAACACCCACGGAGCCATAGATAGGGGAGTCAAACCAATATATTCTGCTGGCGGCTGGGCTGGAGACACAGGAAGCAGGATCTACATAATCTGCCTAACAGCAGTCCGCGCTTGCCAGCCACCATCTTCTTGCTAGCCCCCATTCCTTTTCTGCTAGCGTAGCCACAGCCGTTATATTAGTGGCCAATGGCCTACGGGTTACAGCTGACGGCCAACTAGCCACAGCTGCTGGCATCTGATCACAGTTGATGGCCATTTACTACCCGAGCCAGCACCTTTCTATGTGAGGCCGAGAGCCTGGAAACTGTTTTTTGGGGTTTTGTCCCCACACCCTCTGTAAAGAGAACAGCTGGGGTGGGCAATTGTATGGCCCACAAGCTCTCTGTGGAAAATACAACCCATCACAAGGTGATGCTGAGGGCTATGCCCTGTCCTGCCGTATCTCCTTTGTATGACCTGATGCCCTTCTTCTCAGTCCCTCCCCCACTCTTCTTATTAGGATTAGCCAGATCCAGTAAGCAGACATACTTTGCAAGGGATAAAGGCAGAGATAAATACAAAAATAGATGATTACAATTTTGAAACAAATTGTATGCAAATGTAAATAATGCATATTTAAAGTAATCACTGTAATGCTATTTATATAACACCTTTTCACCCAAAGATGGCAAAGCAATTTATAGATTTCTTTCTCTAATCCTTGTCATTCTCCATTAAGCTGTGCTATAGATGTTGTTTTGAATCATGGATTTATTTCTGCATTTCACCTTCCAAACCATCACTGGGTATTTTGTTGAGTTACTTAACATAGGCAGCTAGTTACTTAGCATAGATGCCACATTTGAGAATCAATGTCTTTTCTAGTGCAGACTGAAACACTGTGCTCAGGTGCAACAAACATTTGAGTAAGTGCAATCATCAAGCCACACTCAGGTGCGCAGAAATGTTTCAAAAGCCCATTAGGACTGCTTCTCATTTTCTTGATTGAAATTAGGAAACTAATAATTATCAGTGTGTTGAAGACCAGAGCAGCCTCCATACGTAAGTTGTTTTGTGAAAGCATGCTCCTTTTTGTCATTCAGAACAGGCACTATGGCTGATGGTCCATTACTTCTGGACACTACATGATCTGCCTCCCAACTTTGCTTGCTATCTTTTATCACTCTCTTCCTTGCTCCTCTCATTCCTATTACTCTGGCCTCCTTCTGTTCTACAAGAACATGCCAGGATGCTGTGGCCCCAGGACCTTTGAAGTTGATGTTCTCCTGGCTGAAGGCTTTCCCGATGTGGCATCCCAGCTCACTCCCTCACATTATTTGGATCTAACACAGTATCCCTGTACCATCCTTGATTCCCCTTACCCTACTTTATATTTCTTCCTTGCCTGGCAGATTTTATGGTTCTTTGTTTATTGGGTTTTTTCTCTCCTTTTCGTAATACACTCACCTCATGAGAGCAGGGACTTTGTTTTTTCCACTGTTGTGTCCCCTAGTACCTGGAACTGTGCCCAAAACATAGAAGCCTTTATTAAATATTTGATGTGGAGCAGCCAGATGGCTGAGTTGGTTAGAGCATGAGCTATTAACAATAAGGTTGCCAGGTCAATTCCCATATGGGCCAGTGAGCTGCGCCTCCACAACTAGATTGAAAACAACAGCTTGAGCTTGGAGCCAAGCTGCCAGTGAGTGACCGGTTGTCTCCATGGTTAGAGTGCTGTGCTCATACCACCAAGGTCACCAGTTTGATTCCCACATGGACCAGTGATCTCCGCCCTCCACAACTAGATTGAAAACACAATTTGACATCCTGGAAAAAAGGCACTTGCCCAATATTTCCTAATAATAATATTAATAATAATAACCATTATTATTATTATTATTATTATTATTATTATTTGATGAATGACTAAATAGGTGGATAAACAAATGCCCCCTAGCTGTTATCTGTGGTTTAATTGGAATGGTCAGTCAGAATATTTATTTACAGCTGTGTTTAGCTATCCTTACGATAAACTGTTAAAGTCATAAATAGGTGGATAAACAAATGCCCCCTAGCTGCTATCTGTGGTTTAATTGGAATGGTCAGTCAGTATATTTATTTACAGCTGTGTTTAGCTATCCTTAAGATAAACTGTTAAAGTCAAGGTTTTAGCCACAGTTAGTACATAGTTTATGGAACTCTTTGAATTTCTATGAGAAACCATGTAAAGGGAAGATATTTTAATGGTCTACAAGTTGTCATCAAGGCAAAAACTCTTGCATAAATGACAAACTAGCCTGCGAATTGCAATGCATGAATGTGATCATTATTCATCACTCCTCTTCTGTGTATGAATGTTTCTGTCTATACAGAATATGGCCTGCATTCTGGAGCTGCTTCTCTATTAATCAGTGTGTCACATGGCACTGGAAAGCCCTGACTTAAAGGTCCACAGTCATGGTAGTCATAGATATCATTTATGAATAGTATAAGAAAGCAGAAAGATAACAATAGCACACCAAGAAAGGAGGAGTGTTCAGCTCTTTCAAAAGAAGTTAGAAATTCAATACACCCTTGAAAAAGTTGAAGACCAGGGTCAGTTTCAACCAATATCATATACAGGGCATATGTACAAAGAGAAGGAAAAGCAATTTACTCAAACACAAGATCAGAAATGAAAGGTTTTGTGACTTTCTGGATGATGTGGCCATGTATTGCTATTAAAGGATCAGGAAACTGAGATTCTCTGTCAGCCCAATGACCAGAACAACCATCAATTTTTCACACCCCCACCCTCACATCTTTATACCCCTATTACGCCCCACTCCACCCCAAACCAATGTGCTCCTCTTAAAGAGACATGGCCTCTTTCTCTAAGCTTTTCTTATTCAAACCAGGTAGAAAGCAGAGATGAAAAAGTTAATATGTCTAAAAATCAGCAGCATCACATACCTGTAAGATAAATTGCATGTTACATGTGTGGTAGTGTCCAAGTGAGAGAAATTATGGGATTTGTATGCACTAACAGTAATTGTCAACATGAATTTGCTACATTTTCTCCCATCAAGTATCAACTTCTCAAAGAGGAGGTGATATTTTAATAACTGTGGGAACGAAGGAAGATGGAGAACTTTGATGGAGATGGGGAGGGTAGCACTTTTCTTTTAGTACAACAAAAGCATGAGGATTGTTAAGATAGCAGGTGGGGATGGGAGGAAAAGGGGAGAGAAGCTGAAGATAAATAGGGCTAATTTAGAGACACAGACAAAAGTAAAGTGTAATTGGAATTATCCTAAATAAAGAATAAAAATTTGTGAATTACTATTTAGCAGGTGTCTTATGTCTATGAGGTGTTACAAATAAAATAAATAAAAGTCAATCACACAAGGAGATTAATATTGGTAACCAACATTTACATGACACTGTGCAAGTTACAAAGAACATCTGCATATAAGGTATATTTTGCTTTTCCCAACAACCGTGTAGAATGGTATGGTATTATCAATTGAGGAAGTGAGACCCAGAAGAATTTCAATGATAGTCCCTAGGACATAGAACCTGTTGGGAAAAGCAAAATATTTTGGGGAATGCACACCAGCTACTGAAACAAACAATTCCCAAAGTGGCTTAATACACAGAAGCATATTGCTTGCAATAGATGAAGATAGATTAAATAGATAGATAAATAGATGATAGATAGATAGATAGATAGATAGATAGATAGATAGATAGATAGATAGATAGATAGATAAAATTAGCTACAGCATAACTAAGAGATTTCAGGCATTACTGAATAGTTTGTAGTTATGTGTAAACTGAGACAACCTTATTTCTGTTTTAAATGATATTAAGTTAGGAAAAAAACCCTGGCTGAGGAATAAAAAACGAGGCAAGGAAATGAATGGACATGTGAGATTGAGAGACTAATTGGAGAAAAAAAGCAGTACCATTTGGCTCTGCCATATATTAGATGTTCGTTACATCAACTAATGGATAATATATACCTATAAAAAGACATTGTTAAAACAGTACACGAGTCTATTGATTTTGCCATTGTGAGTATATTATACTCCTACCTTTGTGAGATTAAAATGAATGGAGTGAATAACAAGATTCTCCATGAATCAGTCATTCGTTTTCATGTTGAAAAAGGAAAATGTTATATTTTCAGCCTTTTAATTGAGATCTAGCAGATGAGAACTTTACAAGATAAGAATTTTAAAAGGAATTTATTTTTATCTTAACAGTAAATAAGTATAATGATAGCAATGGCAGCCTCAAGGTAAAATGTTGATTTAGCACCAGAAAGGAAAGACAGTTTGCAACTGATGTTGATACTTTGAATTGTGCCATCATAGACACATTAATACGTGGTATGAACAATTAATATATTATATATTCTGGGTTTTTTTTATTCAACAGATATTTATTACATACTTACCAAAAGCAAGGCCTTGTCCTCATTGGTATAGGAAATGAAGGAATTTTAGTATATGGTCCCTGCATTTAAAAAAGGAAAAGATCTAATTAGGGAGACAATACACATGCAACAACAATTTGACAATAAGAGCAATAACAACACCAACATTTGTTGAGCACTTACAATGTGCTTAGCACTGTGCTAATTGTTTTTACCAGCATTAAGTCAGTAATTCCCACAATAACCCTGTAAGTGTGCCATATTTCTATGCCCGTTTTATAGATGAGCAAAGGAAGGCTAAGAGTGTTTAGCTCTGTCGGAGAATAAGTTGTTCTACGCAAATAAATTTCCAGATATATGAATAAACATTCAAAGTGCCTACATTTGTTTTAAACATTTTGGATGAAGTTGGACTAAGTGCGTAGCACACGTTCCATTAGAACAGAGAAATTTTGGAAATCTTTCCTTGATAACTTAGGTGAGTCATGGTGAATTTCAGATGTTTTGTTCTAATTTGATGATTTAGGGACTACAGTCCCTATGGTGAGTGCTGTCAGACTGACAAGAACCAAAAATATTGTCGGTTCAAAAGTAATTGTGGTTTAAAAGGTTAAGAGTAATTGCCAAAACTGCAATTACTTTTGCACCAATCTAATGGTTGGAATTATGGGTACGATAAGAGTAAATGATCTCTAAATGAAGTTCAGATGAACTTGCTCTAAACAAAGTAAGACTTTTGAATCAAATTGTATATATGCTGGTGACTCTAGGGCTTTTAGTTATTTGCTTGCTTGCATTTTGGTCTCTCTTCTGGCTCTCGACTATCATTAAAATAGATAAGTTTTGCATACTCCACACGAAGAAAACATTAGTATTACTTTACTTTTTGTAATTTGTTTATAATCATTAAACCTTTATCACAGTTTATAAATTGTTTAATCTGAAATCATCAATATGGTTCCAAAAGCCTTCAATTTACACTTCCATGACAAAACGTACTTATGCACGCACATGATGTTACCAGAGTTGTTGAAGGAGTGAATTCTCCTTTCCCAGAATACTGCATATGTCTGTGGACAGACAAAGAATGAGGGGAGGAGGCATCAGAATGAGAGCTATCATCCAAAGGTTGTTTCTGGTTAAAAACAGTCTGGCTCAGAGCCCGGAGAAGGGAAGCTGACCTTCCGTATAAAGCATCACCTGGTCAGAGCTACCACTAGCCTTCAAGAATCCATTTCTTTACAGTTGCCCAAGGGCACAGACCTAGTGGGCAAAAACCCAAAGGAATCCTGGAATATGGAGACTGCACATTCTGTCCATTGTGAGTTTTTGCATCTTTTCATGCTGATGACAGAGCTCAGGGACCCTACGTAAGTTGGTAAAGGAGTAAACTGCAGATCCCTATTATAGAAACATCAGCAAATAAAAGTTCTGAACAAATTAGCCAGCACAGAGGTTCACTATGGTGTGCTGATGGTACAGTTGTGCTTCTTTTGGGGAAGTTATTTGGGAGTCATGGGCACTCCTTTCATTATCTTTCCCTTTTATTTACAACAGTTGGCCAGTCATTGTCACTTATGTCACTGGCTCCTTTGTCCTAACTTCATTATAAATGAAAGTGTCCTACACATAGGCATGTTCTGCAAAGGACAGACCCTTTCTTATGACAGTGAGTTCCCTGCACTGGGGTTGTTCCCCTAGAAGGAGGGGGACACATACCTGGGAGGACGTAGAGGGGGGATGAGCATTAGATAAGTGTTGGATTAAATCACCTCTGAAGTTCACCTGGCTTCTGTGCAGGTCCCTGCTCTGTGCCTTGTCATGCTGGCCCAGCATTCATTCCATTTTTACCTTAATTTCCACTTCCTATTTTTGCCCCTGCTGAGATATTGCCTACTTGGCAACCTTCTAGTCATCCTTCAAGTGGCAGCTGAAATGCTTCCAACTCAGATCCCTCTTCACTCTTACAGGAAGAGTTAGGTATTCCCTCTGTGAACGTCCTCAGTGCTTTGGACCAGTTCTGCTGGGGTGTTGATTATGTTGCATTGCTTGCCTCTCAGGTCATTCCCACTGTGATCTTCTTGAAAGAGGCACTATGTCTTATCCGACTTTATATTCCTAGAATCTAACAATGTCTGGAGCATCACAGGTACTCAAGTAGTATGGTCTGAGTTTAATCATACTCCTCTCAGAATATATGATTCAAACTTACCTATATTAGGCAATGTAGGCTAAACTGCTTTAACAAGAAGTCTCAAAATTATTCCGAGTGGTAGAGTGTGGAACAGGTAACAGATCAGGATAGGTGCTCCATTTTGCTGACGGCTCTCTTCATAAGGCATTTGTTCCTTCTTCAACATATGGCTTCCAGGCCACTCGGCACATGGCCGTCTTGGCCAGGAACAGGGAGTGAAGACGAAGTAGATCTCAGCCTTAAAGATCTGGCCCACCGTGGCCCACAGCACTTCTGCTCAATCCCATAAGTCAGAACATCATCCTCCGGCCATATCTAAAAGTAGGATTTCCAGGTGGGAATTTCTGCCAGTTCTCAGGAATATTTTTGCTTTCCCATTACCAAATTCCGAGATATAAACTGTTTTCTGTTCCCCACGATGAATCATTTCCACAAAGTGACTGCTGATACTACCAACCACCAGGGTTCAAGGAGCCGATTTTCCCCATTTCCCGACCAACTTTTCTCAGGATTCGGGAACGGAAAAGCGAAAAAAATTCCTGAGAACAGGTGGGAATTCACACCTGGAAACCCTACCTAGGAGCAAGGGAGGTTGGGACATGGGTTCTATTTGTATGCTAAAGAAGAATAGACAGCATGCATTTTGGTAGACAGCTAGCATTCTCTGCTACAAGGCCGGCCATTCCTCCAGACTGCCACTTTTTGCTTTCAAAGCATGGCTATATCCCCATCATTGGGCTTCTAAACATCACAGTCATCGTTGACTTTAATTATTCTTTCTCACCCTTCCCATATCGAAAGTCATTAGTTTCTTATGTATTCTTGGCCTGTCAAGTCTCCTTTTATTCTGTACTGCTTCCTTCCTACTTCAAGAGAATGCACTATCTCAAGTTAATCATTAAAACATATAAAGCTAAAAGAATGAGGGAGTTGGAAAGCAGTAGCAACTATTACTAAATATAGTAAATTTGGACCCTAAGGGGAAATAAAATCATGGAAGGCAAGGCTAAGTACACATATCTTTAATGGCTTGTTTTGTTTTAAGGGCTCCAAAAAGTAACAATAAAGAGAGATGGCAGAAAAGGAAAAGACTAGAAATAAATGGAGATCAAACAAATAAGAAAATCAAAGACAATTTTGAGCTTGTTATAGCAAGGGGGTCAGCCAAGTTACATGCATTTTTGCAGAGACTCAAAGGCAGGCAGAGGAGTGGGAAAGCTTAATGGTGGAAAAAAGAGAAGGCTTTTGGTGTGGGGAAGTGAATTTGCTGTTTTGTGTGTAAGCATGGTGGTGGCAGAGAATGGGGGAGACAGTTTGTTATAGAGGTGTTTAAGTGGAGATAGCTCCTAAGAAAAACAGTTGTTACCAGAGGAAGGAATAAGAAATGATGTCACTCTCCATATGACAAGCAGCTACTGAAGTTGTGGGGGGCATCGTCATACAAGAATAGGTCAAGTATGACCACTATTAGAGCAAGTACACAATTGAAGGCTTTTGATCTTAAAAAAAAAGGATTTAGACTAAATTAGTAACCCAAGATTAACAAGCAATTGGATAGCAAATAAAGTTTAGAACTGTGTGAGTAGTGCCCTAAACATGCTGCCAGGTAAAGCCACTGTATAACGGAATAGCTTATTAAGAACAGCCTTGACGAAGGGGAAAACATTCAACACAATTATGGGGCCTTCCATTTGCCACAGAGTTTATGACAATCACCAGTTTTAGTTTGAAGCCTGTTTCCTAGATTGCAGCTTTCTAACGTCTTAGAACTTCGTACCAGATTCCTGCTAACTGTCCATCTGCCAGCCTCAGCTCTGCCTCCAGGATCTCTCACTGAATGTGTTTTCTGCACCTGCACAAACTGATGTTGACCTGCCTGTCCCTTAGTTTCTGGCTCCAGTACCTCCAAGTTATGCTAAATCAGCAAACATAACAAGTGCTACGTTGTATTTAAATGTTCTTATTCCATTAAAATTGGCTGCAGATGCCATCTCTATGTTTAGCTGCCATTACTGTAAATAGTATATTACTCTATTCTGTCCTTTAAAGAATTGGATTTTAGAGTAAATTTTAATTAGCTGTAGAATGACTTACTTTCCTCTATTAATCATGTCTGGAGATAGCTAAACTATTGGACATAAACTCTTAATAAATAATACCACTGCCCACTTTGCGCCAGTTAACTGAATTTCAACAATGTCTAGAATGCCTCAGCCTCTCTAAAAGATCTGACAAGGTGATGGAATCACATTTAATAGAAGAAACCATCACAGTATCTGTTAGCTTAATGTTTCCCACAAGTATAATGAACAGAATAGAATGAAGACAA